>NC_134833.1:37363100-37663100 GCF_004210375.1 Tachypleus tridentatus | reverse complement strand
TTGTTAAGTTTCATGTATTCAAACAAATAACTCATGAAACAAACTATGAATATTTAATATCAACTGATCTTGACCTAATATTTTTGACAAACTAATAATGCACACCACCCAAAAACTGTGCCAGTGATACCATTTTGAGAGTTAAAGTTATCATCACCAAAAAAGCTTTCCATCTTGTAGTGTTTGTATGATTGAAAGGAAGAAGTCAATTACTTCAGTCAGCAAAAAGTACAGTGATATTTTAATGAGTATCACGATAGTTAAAATTGACATATCAATAAAATTACTAGAACTAATAAACGAATAATCTAAAATGAAAGGAACTATTTCAAAAATCTTCAAAATAGTTTCAAACCAAAACTTCAAAATCTATAAGATAAATAACCATACACACTGTCAAATTATATATATACTTCATGCAGTTATAGACACTCTTTTGAAAGCATATTTATACCAAATAAACAATTTGGTTAAGTGAAAAAGTAACAAAACAGTGGGGGTGGTTTTGGCACCACCACCATTTGTTAAACGCAAAACTACACAATGAGCTTTCTGTGCTGCAACAATCAAGTATCAAAACCTAGTTTTTAGCACTATAAATCTGCAGATATATCATTGAGCCACTAGGAGGTACAGCACTGCTATCCAGAAAATGTTTATACACAACACACACACACACACACACACACACACACAAAATTGAAACAAAATAATTACTCATGTTTTCTGACAAATTAAATCTGCTAAAAATTGATTTCTGAAAGCCAAATTTTGTTTGGTTTACAAGTTGATTCTATAATCTGGCCTTTAAAATAACATACAACTCATGAATCACTTATTTCACTTGGTTCCCTAGGAATAGTGTTGCACTCAATCTCTTGGAAAGAAAAAATAACTCAAATGTGAAATCATTGTAATTTTCAGTTGACAGAAAAAAATCTGCCAAAAATCATGAGAAATCTAGAAAATAAAAAGAAAAAAATATTTTAAAAAATCCTTCAAAAAATAGCCAATGTTCTTGGCATTTGTATAAAAATGGAAAAAAAAATTTCAGGATAGCATAGAACAGTCAAAATATGCAAAATGTCATTTATTGATTTTACAAAGACTAACAAGATAGCTGAAGACAACTCATTGAACAGAACTTACTACAATGACAAATAATATAAATATTAATGTTCATCAGTGCAATTTCTGAAATCCTATTGAAGGAAATGCAAGTAACAACAACTGTATGCTGCTGAAATTTTTTCCTTGATAACTGATTGTAGCACAGATAGAACTGGCACATAAATCATGCATGTTGGAAAAGAGCATTTATCTTATCATTGTGTATCTCAAACTTATTAATGTAAACAAAAAAAAACCATCAAAATCTGAGAATATTCTGAAAGGACAGGAGATAGCTTTCCAAGATTTTAGTTTATTCCATGATGAATATAAATCCATATTGGTATGTTTAGGAGTAGCTGTACAAGTATCAATTTCAGCATTAGATGTGATGTGGGCAAACTGTTAGCAGAAAATGTACCACAGATTGTTCAAATACACTGCACAGCTCAAATGATGGAGCTCACCCTGAAGAACAACTTTAAAAAATCATTCATAAGTATAGTAGCTGACATCTATCTACTTATTTTTTTAAAAATGTAAATGAGGTTGCAAAAATAACAGAAGATGACTTCTTTATGTCCAGAAGAACCAATGAAACAAAACATTTAGAATATAGGCAATTTACTGTTTCCAAACTTCTTAATAAATAGCCACATTTGGAGTATTGTATTAATTCTTGGGCTTCTTACCTTAAAAAGATCATTCAATAGAAGGAAAGGGTTCATGGGATAATAGGTTAAGATTTCCAAAAATTATTTTTCTTAAAAGAATTAAAGGTCTTTAAAATTGTTAAGGAAACTGATAATGACAATGCATCAATCTTTTTGTGTACTTAATGGTGAGAATGATAAGAATAGGGAACACAAATATTAATTTTTCCAGGGTTGGAGTCATCTTCAGCTGAGACAGCTTTATTTTCCAAACAAGGTGATTGGCCTTTTGTAAATGGGTTACTTTGGTCGTAATGGATGCAATTAGTTCAAGTGAATTTAAGAGAAGACATAATAAATATTTAAAATATTTGAAAAATAAAGACTTTCTATGAATGTTTTAGATTCATTTTCAAGTTCAGTTTATTGGACTGGACAATATACATAGACCAACAGGATCTTTGTTGTTTTTAAATTATATGTATGTATATTACAGTGTATTACATTGTATGTCAAAAACTTTATTTTGTAATTGATAGTCAGCAGGGTGTGTAATAGTTGTCTTTTATTATAAAAATTAATCTTATGCAGTATAAAACTCCTCCAATTATATCTTCAAATGCTGCAAACAAACCAACATTTGAAAAAACTATCACCTCTCCACCAAACAAGTTAAACAACAACCTGTTTGGATAATTTTGCCAACTACATTGCATACATAATTAACTGATGAAAACGACCGATTCAAACGAGTCATAATATCACATGGTCTGCCCATTTTTCTATTTCAGCCAATTAACAACAGAATTTAATGTATGCTAAGATAGTTACTTATGTTGGTTTTTTTAGTAGTAGATTCGATCAATCACTTGATAAGCATAAGTGTGCTTTTGATATCTGCAATATTATTGTATTGTACAATTTATATCTAGCTTTGATCACTTAATTAATATTGCCTGTATTTATTTTAGCATTGCAATGCCAAAAACTAAACAGTCTATTGTTTGTTCCATGTTTAGAGAACCTAGTTAATTAAAGCTAAATGTCTTGCCAAACTATGACCCATTATTAAAGTGCTTATTGAACAAATCTCAACCTAAAAATACAAAAAGCTGTCCATCTTTGATCATTTCATGGTGTAAAAAGGTTCCTCAAAACATTAAACAAATATGGGAAAGTGCAAGCATCCTCATAATATCACACAAACATGTTGTCCAAAAAAATCTGAACATATCACATACAATATCAAACCACTAAAATCCTACAAGCAGCATAAAGATACCTTGACATTCAAAGAAAATATTACAAAATTTAGAGATGAAGCCAAGAAATAATTTAATAATGCTGAATCCAAATGTAAAGAACAAATTGTCTGCCTCTGTCCAACTGAAAAAAAGGTTCCCAAAGAAGAAAAACATTTCTGAATGATCAGTGTTCTGAGAAAAAAAATGTTTATTGAGTACATCAATATAAAAAAATCCCAAGAACTTACACAGGAAAGGAAATTAAAGAGCAAAATAAAGCTTGTCTTTTTAAGTTTTTGTCTTTAATGCAACTAACATGAACAAGACATAGACCATTAATTGGTTCTCTGTCCGACAATTTTTCTGTAAATTCTTTATTTATATCCCTAAACTTTCTTAGTAGTTATTATTAATTTATAATAATATTGCCACATTTGTTTTTTATCTTTTTAGTTTTGTATATTTAATATCTGCGTGTTAAACAATCCTTATAACACACCATTTTTTCATTAATAAATTCCCACTATAAATGTTCTTGGCATTTTGCTTTTAACAAAACCTACGTAGCTTCTTTATATCCAACATTCATGCTTCCTGTTATATTGCACAATAGAAATGAGTCACACCTGCAACAATTCTTTGAAAGCTAATCAAAACACTTTCAGGTTTTCTTGGTGGTTTACTGTAACTTAACTACACGTTCCACTTTACTTTGTCATCCTATTCTGCCACTGATGAAGAAAGATACACATTTCAAAACATGTGGATTATAGGATTTCATATTTCTGTCTTTAGTGTGAACAACTTGCTAATAATTCTTCAGCGTACATTGGATATCCATTCACAAGTATAAATTATACAAAAACAAACTTTGCTTTTTCACACTAACATAAAAATGACAGACTTGCATAATTGTATAAACAAATATTTATGAGCAAGATTTCTCAGTGAAACATTCTGACCCTCTTGTAAGTACTTCTATACCTTTAAAATTTTCAACAAGTGTTCTGGATCCTTTTTTAATAATGGAATTCATGTCCAATGACACTTGGCATGAAATTAAATATGCAGAAAATACAGCCAAGTTAAACTTATTACTACAGCTACTAGCCATAATAATGGAATACAAAGATGCCAGAAAAAAGTTTGACCACACAACACTTTTTCTCTTGCACAAATGATAGATGTATTTTTTTAAACAGTGAATCAATGTCCCTTACTCACTTTACAAATCTTCAATTTTTTTTATAATTCATGTACAATACTAAAACTCCTACATTCTTTTACCATTCACTAAGACTGTGAAATCTTTGAAATACAAAAATTGACAGATTTCAGTTTACCAAACACTACATCATCAATAAATCTGGAACACTTTCTGTCTAGTTCAATTATCCAATTTGTTAACTCTACTAATGAGCAACAAAGCTATAAAACAAACTCACTAAAGGCTGCTAATGTTTTGATCAGAAACAGCCCTTAAACAAATGTGCTTGAAGTCAATCCTATATTGGAGAAGGAATACTGACTGCAATTCCAAGATTACTAACTGCATCTGCAAGAAATATGGCAAACTTTTAGTAAAATGTACAAGTTTATTGGCACAAAAAAAAATTAGTTGTATTACAAAGTATTTGTACTCATGAATGTGTGTGAATCAATAATGTCAGTCTTACCCAGATAAATCATAGTTCAGGGTGATGTTTGTGTAAAGAATAAAGTATTTTAGTCCATCGGATTAACATACTGCATTCGCAAAACCTCTAGAACCTTTGAGCTTCCCATCAAATTTTTTTTAACCATACCTGTTCATTGTATCTGGTATTTACTCTCCTCTACCATGAATTGTCACTAAATGTATACTAAGACAAATAGTTGATAACCTCTTATATCAAATACCTAATACCATGTTGGTTAGCACTCTGTAAAAAGCCATGGTATGCACACTTTGATCCTCAACTGTGCACATAGGGTTAATAACTTTTTCTTCACAGGAGACTCAAATTAATCATATTCTTATAGTGACAAAAAAAAGACCATTAATTACTGCAAAAGGGTGGTACAGGTGACAAATTAATGTGACAAAATATGAAACAGCATGTATGCATCTGTATCCAGGGAAAAAAATACATCAATCAGATGAGACAGTAGACCCATCCTGTAAGAGGTCCTTAGACACAGACTAATCCCAAGGTAGAAAAACAATAACAGGAGCTCCAAAATGAAAATGTACATGCCAAGTGACATCAAACAGCTTGAATCAAACACAGGGGGTGAAAAATTGATGAGTGGAAGATAGGAGAAAAAGAGTAATCACCTCCCCAAGCAACTGAATTTGTAGAATGAAAGGCCCAGTCAAGTTCAGTAGTGTATGCAGTGAAAGAAAGTGCATGAAGCATCAACTGTATACACATCCAAAGCAGAGAGAGAGGCAGCAAGGTTTCTGTGCAGCCAGACCCAACAGGATAATCACAGATGTACAATAACCCTAACGTCAGGAAGTGAAAGGAAGATAAGAAGGCCATGAAGTAGGAATGGAAAGGAAAGAGATGAATTATGCAGATATTGGAACAGAATTACAAGGTTAAGAAAAACAAGAAGCCAATGCAGAAAATGAGGACCAATACTCAGCTGGATCTTCAGTGAGTTAGGAATACCTCTAAAGACCTCCAACCAAAGAAATGAAGCTCAATGAAGATCACAGAAATAAGTGTAAGGGAGGCATACTTTAGCTAAAAGAGCACCCCATACCAACAGCAGAGAAGCTAAGTAAAGACATACAGAGCAGAAAATGAGGTATAAGCCAATGTAGTGAAAAGAACAAATTTCTTCAGAAAACCCTTCTAGAACACAAAATGCCTCAGATACAAGGTGAAGTGATGAACAGTAAATATAACAGGGTGGTACAACGAAGGCAAAGGTGTGAAAATTGTGCAATAGAAAAGGAAACAGAAGATAAGAGATTCACTCCAAACATGTAAAAGAAATTCCAAAGACTGGAAATTGAAGAACAGAAATGAAAAATGGCTTAAGCCTGGACAAAAGTAAAATCTAGTATACAAAAAGGATGAGGCATGTTAAACAAGTCTGCATGGACACTAATGTTAGGA
This sequence comes from Tachypleus tridentatus, assembly GCF_004210375.1. Lineage (NCBI taxonomy): Eukaryota > Metazoa > Arthropoda > Merostomata > Xiphosura > Limulidae > Tachypleus > Tachypleus tridentatus. The sequence continues at coordinate 37,656,983 of NC_134833.1, read as the reverse complement.
AAAACAAAATCTTGAACAAAGGTAATCACATCTTCCACAGATAAGAAGCCTCTAGCAACCACAGTACCCTTAGTAACATTGTCACTGTTACAGGATGAAGTGAAAGTTGCCATCCCTTGGAATTTCATAATGGCATGAAATCACCAAATTTCATTTTTTATCAAATCCATTTATAAAAAAAAAGCACACTGGTTTTATGAATCATGAATACTAGGTCAGGTAAACTTGACAGAAATTTAACTAAGTAGGAAATCATCACAAATCATTTGAATTTCATTATTAACTTTGAAATACTTCCATTCCAGACAATGATGAGAAAACTAATAGTTAGTTTGACCATAAGTGCTGAGAGAAAGCTAAATCACAAGGAGGTTGTGTCACCCTCCTAATAGTGGAGGGTTATTGTCACAAATATGTCATGCCCCATCTCTATTTATGTCAAACATGTTTCCTAGGTGGAAAGCAATTTTGGACTAGTAGTATAAAAATCTCATAGACAGATGTGTGAAGGAACCAAATTATTTTATGGAAAGAGGTTAAGTATTGGCTCTGAATGTTTGCTTACTTCTTAACTTTTCCATGAATTTCATACAAATCCAATTATTAATTAATCCCTTGCAAATTTTTTTTCTTGAAACTCGAAACGTAACGTTACCCGAGATGTTGAAAAAATCAAAGGCACTTCAAAAATCTCAAACAATTTTGCTTGGCAATAAAACCACACTGAAAATAATTATAACATCATATTCTAACATCCTGCTAACAACAGAAGTGAGCCTGATTATCCTGTAGTTTACAAGATCTTGGAAGATTCTCCCTTTTCATATAAATAGCAAACACATTAGAAAACCTTCCATCATAGCTAATTTTCCCAGTGTCGAGAGTTTTTGGGAAAAATAATAGTTCTAAATTCCCACTGGTTTTAAAGATAAAATTAAAGGAAATAAATCAGTTTATTTGGAAATTTCTTCCTCAATGTTATAAATAAAACACTGGAAAAAACTAACATTTTAACTTTATATAATTCCTGGGATAATATAGTTAACAAATATTCCAAAGGACCAATTTGTCCATTGCCCTCTTTCCAAATTAAATTTATTAAGCACATGAATCACACAGAGCTATATGAATTATTTGTGATGTCCTGTGTGAGATAAAAATTCAACACCTCTCCTCAAAACAAGTCTAATCTATCCTTGTCTTCAGTGATGCATACTTATAACCTCAACATACTGTGCTAGTTCACCCCTTGCATTTCTTTGGACATGGCCCTGGAACTCAGTAAAATTAAGTGATTTTAGTAAGAAAATGTAATAATCCTTTAGCCATAACTAAATCTTTCTTGATTTTTATTTCATTGTCTCATAAGCTAGGTATTTCCAACTTACTGAAACTGGGGAACAAACAATTTTGGTTGGAATGCATTTCTTCTCAACTAGTTTGACAGGACTGACTCAAAACATTTACAACTTCACTGGTGTTTTTTTTCCACGAAGATTAAAAATACAAGTGTTCTGTTTCAAAGTATCTTTCTATATGTTGGCTTTCCTATAATTGAGGTTGTTAGCTCCTATTGACTCTTCAAATGTTTTGAGCAAAAACACTAAAGAATGTTATAAATACGTAGGTGCCATAATATAGCCTAATATCCAACCATACCTTCCTTAGTGCTAAAAATGTCTTGTATTGCTTGCTTATTGGACAGTAGGATCTTTCAACAAAAAATAGTTGGGAAAAGTCTCTCACAACCCCAATAATTTATTAAGCCTGATTAAATTTCATGAAAAAAAGGTGTAAAATATTTTGAATATTATTAAGTACACTAGAAGCCCAACCTGTTTTTCCAGTTATATGTGGCAAGTATACATGTATATATATTTATTGTAATGACTTAGTTCACAGAATTATAAAACTAAAAAGAAATAAGATTCATAACATATGTCATACACATTAAACAGTCTGCATGTGATACCAATATTTGTAAATTACTGAAAGTATTATATAATTCAGAATATATATAAAACATCCTCTGGGCAGATTATTCACTCTACACATATGATGAAATTAACACAACCAACTAGCAGTCTACATTCAGAAAACCTCAACTTTCTCCACAGTACCTGGGGAAAATGCCCGAGAGTTCTGAGAGGGCAGTCAGTTATTTTGCTCAACCACACCTGTTTTAATTCATATCAATAAAACTTTGCAAAACCTTTCCAAGCCTCAAATTACTGTTACTTGTTGTGCAATCAAGAGACAAAAAGAAAAAAAAATTGAAATCTTTACATGTAACAAAACAGCAGAAAATCTTACAAAATGTAAAAATTTAAATCTGCCCTTTTATTTTTTTCAGAAATTATCTCTTCCCATCTGAAACTTGAAAACCACTTGATTAAACTACTCCGAGCACTTATTCCATAAGCTAATTACACTCTCAAAAAATAAAACTGTCTCAACTGGAGCCTGGTGTCTCTTCCAAACAAACTTGTATCATCTGCCCTACTGTCTTTAGAAAAAAGAAATTAGAATTGCTTATCCCATCAATATCCTCCTCATGAATAATCTTGTAAACTTGAAAAAGGTCACCTCTAGCTGTCTTCTTTCAAGAAAAAATCAGTTCCTTGTCATTATCCAAATATCATAACCCTTCCAATCTACAAAATATTTGTAATTATTATTTTCTCATTTCTATTGAGTAGGCAAATATCCTTTCTTAGATAAGCAGAATAAAATTACCTATTTTGACTTTTGATCAATATTTGTGCAAATACATCTTCGAATTATATTAGCTTTACTATTAGTAACAGATCACTGTTTTGAAGACTTAAATGATTTGACCCACAGACATACCAACTGCTAAAAGTGCACTGTGCAAGATGTAAATTCCAAACCCATTGTCTGAAAAATATTACCTACCCTTGCCTTCAAAGATGCAAGTATGTATCATCTACAAATCAGCACTTTGCATGGGCACACTGCTTTCATTAGCCTTGGTACAGCCCTATATGTTTACTATATGACCCTTTTCTTCAGTCAAACTATTGAGTATGTTCCCATTTATATTTAAATTGTGATCCATATTATAACTGAAAAAAATTGCACTTATTGTAAGTAAAAGTCACCGAACTATTTTGTCTAACTTACTGATCCACCTACATCATTCTATAATTCCTTAACACCACTAATAAAATTAAAAGTATTCAAGAACTGCTGTCATCAAAAATTACTAATTATGCCCGTATCATCAATGCAAAAAAAAGCAAAAACTGAAAAGGCTAAAGTACTAACATGTGATGCAAATCATTTATAACAACTTTGTTTTCTTTCACCAGTCACCTTATAATTCAACTAAATAAATAACAACAAAGCAGCAGTCTGTGAGGAAAACATGTCTCTAACTTCCACTTACTTCATTTTCTTCACTAATCTTCAGCGTGACACCCTATGAAAATTATTTTGAAAATCTAAATACACTAACCATATTTCTTTCCCCATCATTGACACAACATTAGAGGGGCAACAGTAGGCTCTATGATCCCTTGTACCTGTCCATTCATTTAATAAAACAGACATCAACCTATAATCAGCCCAAACTCCCCAATTATTTATTAAGTTGTCTTTTGAACCTTCCCAAGCAGTGGATTTAGGGTTTAAGGCTATGCTGGTAAGCCAACCTAGACACCACCCTCTAATTCTGCCTCCCAGTCCTGTTATGCCCACTATGTCTGCAGCCAATCTCTTAAAAAAAAACTGACCATTCTGTTAAAAAATAAATTTGCAGAAGTTGAAATACTTTCTACCCTGCCAAATGTTGAATCTATGTAACTTTGTTCTGCAATTTTTACCATTAAAAAGAATTATGATGAATCAATCTTATCTGTTCCCTTATACATTTTAACACTTCAGAAAATTACCCCCTAACTCTTCTCTCAAAAGAAAGTATGTTTAACCCTTAAACAGCAGGAATGTTGCAGGTAGAAGCATCAATTGATGATGGCCACCCTTTAAGGGTTAAGGACCTAACCTATCCTAATATGACTGTGCCTCTGTAATATCCACTTAACAAACCTAACAATTATGTTTGACAGTCACCATGGTTTCAACTGGGGAAAATAACTGTCTAACTAATCCTTGGGCATTCTTTGAAGAGGTTACTGTTTATAAAGATGGAGGTAAAGGTGTGAATTTAATACAACATTTAAGAACAACAAGGAATCTGTTCATACATCTAGGTTGAACCATCTACTAAATCATGTATAAAAACAAAAAATCTCAAATCTGCCTTTTATCATTCAAATATTTATCATGCCTTCCCCTAAACTCCCACAAACTTACTGTTTCCACCATGTCCAAAGGCAACTTATTCCAAAGGTGAATCATTTTGTTAGAAAATTAAAACTGTTTTAGCTGAAGATGACAACTACCCTCTCAAAATTTATATTTGTATTTCCTAGTCCCACAATTAAATGTAAAAAAAGATGAGACATAAATACTACAAATTCCCTTTACAATTTTAACCACCTCAATCATATCTCTTCTAATTCTAGTTTATACAAGAGAAAACAATTTCAGAACTCTTAATTTGTCTTCTTATACCACCTTTCCATCTGAGAAATCATCCTGGTAGCCCTCCCCTGAACCCTTTCCAATAAGTTAATGTTCTTCCTAAAATAAAGGTAAAGACCAAAAACCAAACACGATACTCCAAATATGGCCTTACCAGTGACCTACGTAATGAAATTATAAATTATTAAGATTTGTATTCATTATTTGTATAAATACAACCTACAATCCTATTTGCCCTGCCACTACCAACAGCACACTGCTTGGATAGCTTGAGATGCTCATCAGTCAGAAAACAAAAATCCTTTTCTTTCATAACACTAATAATAAGTTAGCAAACAATGATTAATAAGCATAATGAAATGATGTATTGTCAACTTACTATCGTACAAGCATAATATACTTCTGCACTTCCATAACACCATTAAGGGTATTCTCATTACAACTATGGTAACTCACATGCATTATCTCAAATTTCTTATAATCAAAAGCCAATTGCTATTTACTCACACAACTCACAGATTTATTTAAATCATTTTTTACAACAGCAGTATCATCCTCACAGCCATCAAGATATTAATATCATCAGGTTTAAGTAACTTAATGGCTGTTCCTTCAACAGGTAAATTTAAAACTACTTAGAAGAGGGCACTTTTAAAAAGAATAGACCATTGACCATTAGTAACCAACATGATACATATACTTTAAATTGTATTTACTACAACACTCACAGAATTACATATGTAATTTATTAAAAGCAAAATCTCTACTCAAATATTTATGCATTAATGTACAAACTCTTTCAGTAAAAATCTTCCAAACTACAACAAGTTCTAGCATATTTAATGAGCTTTGAAAAGTAACATTAGAGCACATTTTCTTTGGAATATTTGTGTATGAAAATGTGAAATTTAATTTTAAAATCAAAATCCTATATTTCAATATAAACCACAAGGGAAACTCTTCCATTAATAATACTAATATTCATGTCAGAGTAGTGTATTTTAAATACAAGTTATATAGAATATTTGAAAGGGTCTTATAACATATACATGCCAAAGTTCTTAAAAAATCATGTCTTGGTAACAAAATTCAGAAAATTACTGTTCTTCTAAAAACTAGTAATGAAACATTAAGTACTACTTACACTTGTTAAGCTGGAGTTCAAATACTGTTCATTCTAAGTTCAAGCCAAGAGTATCAAAATTTTAATACATAAACTTGTATGTACAACACACAATTTACAAGCTGTTTTAATGTGAATTTCTGTTACTGCTCAGTATAGCATCAAATTCCCTTACTACTCAAATGAACTAAGTGAATATTCTTCAAATCCCATCAGAATTATATTAATAACCAGTTCATGTAAGGAATTATAAAACAATTTTTAAAATCTCATTGTATTTAAATCATACTTAATATGAGTGTATTTTCAATGTTTTTCAACAAATATTTATAAATTATATATATGGTGACTTAAGTTTTTCCACTCATCACAATAATCAGTGATGATGAGAAAACCCAATAAACCTACATTTATACAAAATTTGGTGGTGAAAGACATGAAATAACATATAGTTCATCACTATAAAAAAAACAATCTTCTTCCAATTTGCCCTGTCCACAATTAATGATGAGGAATGAAATTCCCTTAAACCAGTGTAACTCAGGGACAAGTGGCACAATCAACAACAGACTGGGCTTCATATTTATTTTTAAAGACTACATAGGTTAATAAATTCTCAAAAAACATGAAATAATTTTAATACCTTCAAATATGGTCATCTGTCAAATACTAAGATTGTAACAAAAACTACTTGACCTTCTATTCAACTGGGTGAAAATGTATTATATGCTTTTTTTCAGCATCACTACATTTTGTGTATATTTATGTATTAATTATATGAAAGTATCACAATGAAATAGTGTCAAACTATAAATACCTCTAGAAAAATAATAATTGAATATGGAATGTCACTTGGACAAATAGTAATGGAATAAACTTTAAGGATGTAGTACAATAAAATATTTTTGTGATTATTTACAGAGTTTGAATTTGTATGCTTCTAGATATTTCATCCTTAACTTCTCGTATCAAGGTTATATTAGTGAATTAGGCGGCGTTTTTTTTTGTTTTTTTTCTTGTTGTTGTTGTTATTTTACGCGAGTAGTTTAAAACCAAGATAAGTTAAAACTATAAACATGTCAAAACCTAAAAGTTGATCTGGTAAGTTTTACTTCGTTAATAGTTTCAAGCTTCAGGAAAGCTTATCTAAATTCCCAAACTATACAAAAAATACAATATATTTCACTGCAAGTCCAACAAATGTTCAAACAAATCAAATGTATGTTATATCATTAAAAAGTAAACACCTTACGAAAACCGTAGCTGATATACAACTTCTAGGTCTACATGATAAAAGAAACAACAGATATAACTTTACATTCCCAAAAAAGTGTATTACCCCAGTACTGGTATTACTAATGATACAACTTTAGCTATGTTCTAAAATTACGTCAGTGGTACTGATAATTATACTAATGAAAATCGTTACTATTGGATATATAAGTAATACTAATAGAGTACTATACGTAACAGTAATAATATTGTCTTTGGTATTAAACAATACTAATAGTAACAATAATATTAATAATAGTATATAATACTTACTCAACAAAACAGACTGCCAAAATTATTGCTACTGTTTATATTTTCAAATGATCTGTATTGTATTGGTTATTGCAAGAACTGGTAGACAAATATTTTTTTCTATTTCAATCTGTGGTTGTGACAAACCTTAACGCACAAACATCGATTAAACTGCACCGCCAGAAGAATGCGTTAACGTAATAACAACCTACTACCAAACAAGAAACGCCTATGTGGTATCCACGCAGAACGTCACTCTACATAAAAGTCTAAAAGTAAATACCTTATTTAGCGACAACGTTTTTCCTTGCAAGCACAATATTGCATCTTTAGCACTAGAGTGCGCACTTGTCATACGACCCTGAGACAAGGGGAATTCGACAATTCGCCGCCATCAGTAAAATTTCTGCAACACTGACTAATAGTTAGTCATCTATAAAAGCTTTTAAATACCAGAGAATTTTCTCTGCAGCTATTAAAGGTGGTGAGAGAAAGAGAAATTCGTCTTTTTCTCACAAAAGAATGGAGTATTTCACTAGTGTATGAACAGTGGAGGTCATTAATAACAAATATTACGAATATTTTGACAACTTTACTACCACTGGCAGTGTACATTAACTTTAGCTCCTCATGTACTCGAGCAAGAGACTAACATGAGTAAAATAGTCGAAGATTTGAGCTCAGGCATATAAAAAACGAAGTCAAAATCCAACTGACTTCGAATTCTTCAAAAATAGTATTTGAAGGTAACCAACATGTTTATACTATCCGGAGGCCTTAAAGTTAAGTAGTATATGTTTAAAATATCATGATATGCCCCCTTTCCCGAAGCCATAACATATTCTTCAAACCATTTGAGTGTGAAATAAAAAATACACATCTTGACATTGTGATGTAACCACACTGGTATCTAATGAATGGGAAATGATATTTCCTTCCTCCCGTGCGATATCTAAAACAAACATGCAACCAATACCCCTATCTGGACATCATCAAAGAAGGTAGGGATGAAGTAAATGTTTACCTTTGAAGAGTTGGGTCATCCTCGATTGAATTGCTCTTACCTCATTGAGCAGCAAGACTATCATTCTCGATGGTACACAAGCTCACGAGATCCAAAACAAAGGAGTGAACTCTACAGCAGTCGCTCCGAAAAATTAGAGTAACCCAAACCATATTTGGCAACTATCTTTTGGGAGTGCAATGATTAGTCCAGTTATTTTAGAACTGGGAGGACCTTGATAAATACCAGTTACGCTGCAAAGGCAAAAGATAATGTTCGTGGTTCATATATGAGTGGCCAAAACACTGACAATGGTAAATCATACACTCTAAGCTGAACCACCACTTAGGCATATTGACATAAACTTCAATCTGGCAAAAGAAATAAATTAACATTAATGGAAAAGTCATGTTGTTATTATGTCTAAGATAGATTGCATACAGAATGAAGGAAGTTGTCATGGGCTTCAGTTCTGGTAACATCATTTTGGAATGGATGTAGTGCAAAACTTATTGGTCCTTTTTAATCGTGCAACAAGTGAGCTGATTATATGTGGTAAAGCTATCTTCCGTCTTCAGTTGGAACCAAGAAACGGTGGACGACAAGAGTGAATGTAGAAGAGGAAGCCAAAGTTCCCCTATGTGCATAAACTGTGCTCTGTGATTTTGTTAAAGATAAAGTCTAGTGTGTGCATTTACTATCTGAAAAGCATGCCAACTTGATTCAAGTAGTTGTCTGTATGAGTGGGAAAGAAGTCCCAATGTTGTTATGAAGTTATGGACATTTGCACTGTAAACATTGTGGAATTAACCAGTTCTTGGATAACGGTTATCTATGTCAGTTTAGTATGTTTCAAAGTAAACAGTTGGATACCAACCACTTGATATTGCTGTATATAAAGTCTAAACGTAACGCAGCAGCAGCAACTCAGCGACTTTTTATGAAAGAAGTTACCAGTTATTTGTTAGATCGGATGACTAATTGAATTAAATCACAGTCACATGACGTCACATAGATGTACGCGATGAATTCCTGATTAAACAGCTATTATACAAGCTTACATGGACCACTAAAGGGATCTCCAGCACTGAGTATAGTGTATATTAAAAGACATAATCGAATATATTTATTAACATACATGTTTCAGTATAGTGTATATTAAAAGACAGAATCGTATATATTTATTAACAGACATGTTTCAGTATAGAATACAGGAGGTAAATATGAATGACAACCATAAACAATGTTGAAAGTGACCCCGTTGGCATCAATAAGGGCCTCGATCCTTCTTATTTTGTTTCTAAACACCGCTATCAGTTGCTGGCTTGAAATAGACTGAATAAAATATGATTACAAAACTGCTCAGGACTTTCCGAACACCATGTAGAATACTTCATTGCTACTGTGGTAATTTTCTAAAAGAAGGATCATACGCTCAAGTTCTGTTTTGGTTTTAAACTTATGAACTTGACAAGTCTTGTTGATGCGTTTTCAATACAAAGAACAGACGAATGTCTTGACACATTGAAATAGGCTCATTGTCTCAATACTTTGGAATTGGCAATTGGGTCCTGGCAAGTTGAAGAGAATGAAAAATCAGGCCCAAGACTGCCTACATCTTTAGAGACAGCTTATATAAGTTTTCAATGATGCTGCTTGGGTTGTGAATACACCTACCAGTATTCAGACGTTAATAGAACTTATGTTAAAAAGGCTGAATTCTAGGGGATAAAAGTGCAGATTTCAAACAGAAATGTAGTAGACTTAAACTCATTGTATAGTATAATTGTAGAGGTATTAATGCAGTTGTTAGATACGTAGAATCTGCAATCGCATAGGCTAATCATATACTTACTGCTCCTGAATGCATATAATGTAAGGCAAAAAAAAAGAACTGCTTGTGTTTCTTCTATTTGTAAGAAAACTCTGCTGATATTACCTGCTTGGTAGAAAGTTTATTGTTCAAATTAACTATGCATCGTTAAAACGATTAATGAGCATTAAAAACCCTAGAGAGATGATAGCATGAAATATAATGACAGTGCAGAAGCTTGGTTTGGTTATACATTATTGACTGGGCTCCCAACATGAAAATGCATCTAAATTGTCTTGTTGGATAGTGAGATCTTTTCTATTCATCAAATATTCGGACGCTTGACACAATTTTGGATTTTCTTTTCAAGCTAATATAACAACAAACCACACAGTGGATGATTCTACTTGTAAATGGATGCCACAATTAGTGCTTTGAACTCCAGGAAGAACATCTGAAGAACCTAGATCTAGTTTGGGCTCTCCTTGCTTCGTAAAAAGGTAAAGCGTGTTTATTCAAATTAAGGAAAGTTGCAAAGGCTCTTATGCCTGAGAGGTCTTGGTACTGCTACTTTTTGCACTCATAACTGAATTTAAAGGTATTGTAGGTTATATGTAAAAGGTAGCAGTACCAAGACCTCTAAGGCATAAGAGTCTCTAGAGTTTCCATAACACAGATATCGAATGATACTAAGGTGTTACTCGCATTTCTGCTAATGGTCCACGGTGGAGATATCCAATGCTGATGTTAATATTATATTATGGGTATCAACCTAAACAGGGTAAATTCAGCAGACAGTTGTTGGTTTTCCTCTTTGAAAGAATAGGCCTGGATGTCATTACTCCATTCCCAGAGTTTAAAAAAAAAGCCACCTATACATTCTTGGTCACAAATGTGATTAAGTCCTACTAACATGTCATAAGTGATGTAGTGGTGGAGCGTTAAATCGCCCAATTAGCGCCTGAAGAGATCCATTTGAATCTGAAAACTAACTTTTCTCAGAATTATCTAAAGTGTTGGATGTGGTGAAAATTAAATTTCACCTCCATGACCTTAGCACCGCCAGTGTGATAGGTTAAGGAAAAGTGTAATACAGACCCTCAAATATATGCTTGCTAAGTTTGTTAATTTATATTGAATTTGCTGGGATAAACATGTACCTTGCATCATAAGTTAGGTTATCATCAGGTCAGTCATTTGATAATTAAAAGTAAGTGGCAATTCTTGCTTTCCAAACTGTGAAAGGTATTCACCTTAGAATGTATAAACTACAGTATATGATTTCCACTTAATTATTATGAGGCTAGGAGAGTTGGTGCCAGTTGATATAACGCCTAATACATTATCATTTTATACTATTGGCGGTGACAATTAAGAGTTCAAAAGCACAATCTGAAGGGTGTTTTCAGCCATCATTTGGTATTGCAAGGTGCAGTATATGAACTTCGTTGTATTATTACCACTGTATCATTTGAATTTAGGGCAGTTTGTTTGTCAAAAACCTTTTAACCCTTAAATTCTGAGCTATTAAGCAGAGTTTCACCATAATATACACATGTTTAGAATATAAGACATCAGCTGCTCGATTAAAATAATTAAATGTGGCTATTTGTAGTAAGACATAATTCCTTATGAATCAACAGTTAGCACAAAAGATAATGATAATTATTGTTTGAAAAACAGCCAAGAGAGCTTTGCATCCCCCGATTTCTGAATAACTGAGTGATTTTTCTGAGGTAAATCGTTGAAGATGTTTTAAAACAATCATTCATCTGGTCTAGAAAAGTAGCTAAACGAACATTTAAAAGTTGAACTTTTGGGTGACAAGTTGCGTTATCTAGGGAAAGTGGAATATTCCTATTTTCTTGTTCCATTATTTTGTTCAATTTAACTGCAAAAATAATGACGGCAGAAAAAGGAACAGAATATATTTAATCGATGCTTCCGCAACAAAATATCCGAGAATTTATTGATATTATACAAATTATTAATTAAACGAGAAATTATTAATTAAATAAGAAATTAATATCTAATCAAAAAACATTTTTCTTCCTTGTTCAGGTTCTTATCCTACTTGTTGAGAGATGAAGTCGGTAAAAGGAGTTTTCCCCGTCCGCGGGTTCCGTCATATAGAGGGCCTTTTATAAGAGAAATCTTAAGATAATGTTGGAAATTTTTGATATTTTCGGTTTGTACAGGTGGGCAAGGCGTTCGACTCGTAATCTGAGGGTCGCGGTTCGAATCCTCCTCGCACCAAATATGCTCGCCCTTTCAGCCGTGGGAGCGTAATAATGTTACGATCAATCCCACTATCCGTTAGTATAAGAGTTGACGGTGGATGGTGATGACTGGCTGCCTTCTCTCTAGTTTTAACACTGATAAATTAGGGACGGCTAGCGCAGATAGCCCTTGAGTAGCTTTGCGCGAAATTAAAAAAAAACAAACCAAAGCTTCAAAAAATAGCCCGAGTTGGTTATGAAATAATTTGAGCAAGAGCCAGAGGCGTTATGGAAGTAAATGTGTTTGACTATGTAAATACATTAATAAATACACGTGTGAACTCACACACACATATGTGTAGAAACATTACATTAAGCCTTTTGTGAGTGTTCTGTAATATGAATGAATCAAAACAAACACAATTGCTGTGCCTTATATGGATGGAATAAGAGATATTAAGATTTTGTGATATCAAATTAACTGTGATTACTAACCTGTAAGATATCATTGGAAAATATAGTTTAGAGGTCATTTTTATTTTAACTAATACTTGTGAGAAAATTGATCAATTTTTGTCATTGCAATATTTTGCATGTAGTGATTTTCATGGAAGAATAAGAGTAGGATTCACAACAAGTCTGAGAGGAAATAGTTTGAATTTTGTTTTTGTATAAGAGTTGTGTTGCATTACGTATGAAAGAAAAAATTTATGTGTTGTTTTCAGGTAATAGTAGTTCAGGATATTTTGATTATTTTGAATCGAAATGTTTGAGTACGTTACACATCATTAGTATATGAATTTCTTAGACAGTATCTTAAAACGTCATAACAATGTTTATCATATTGTGGTGGAATTTATACTTTAGTTATATTAGTTGAAATATTTAAAAAGGCATGATGTACAAATATGCAAATTGTAAGTGTACTAATGAGAGGTACAAGTGGTTACTCATTTCTAGTACAACAGCTCTTTCAAGCATTACTTTTCTTTAAAGGTACTTTTTAGAGAAGAGTGATTGTCATAAACCAGACTGTTATGAGCCCCATTTAATCTTCGCATCTGGCAGGCATTTTAACCAATTATTTTCATTCATTTAAGATTTTAAACCTGAACCAGCTAACCTATCTTGTCTTTAGTTAAACGATGGTTTTCACTTACAAACTTGGGAAGTAAAATATGTGAATATCCTGTGATGAAGTGTCATTTTGTCAATTGTGATTTTCTGTTTGCAAAGAAACTGGATTTCTTAATCAACACAAAGCTATTCAGGGTCAGCCTGATCGTTCACTTGTTACAGCTCATTGATGATGATGTGTTGCTGATGGATGCAACAAACGTTTAGAATATCATTAAGTTATCAAAGGTCTCCAAGCAGTACAACCACTAACAGTTAATCATAGGGTATTGAAAAAGGAATGGCTGACATTTCAAGAAATTAAAAACCCTACAATGTCACATCTTAGGATGCCTTTCAACAGCATGGGTGAAGACATCGGATGTATGCCCATCTCTGATAGGACTTCATGACATCATGAAGACCCAAAGTACCTTTCAATAAACAAGATTGTCGTGAGGGGGGACAAATGGGGTTAGGGACAAAAGGCAACGTGTCTAATGACACCCTCACAGTGACAACAACTTCTGAGCAATAGAATTGAAGCATAAAAGTGAGACAACAAGATGGACCTCATCCTGTCAGTGGTAGCTATCTAAGCTGACCCAATCAATGGAGAATCTTCGTATTTTAGAGTCCCCAGACCATCAGCGAGAAGAACAAGGAGCCTCTGCATATTTAAAATTCGGACCCCATCAAAGAGGTCTTAGGAGGTGACCCAGTGACAGTCAAGTGGAATTAAATTATCAATTGGCCCCATTAAGACCCTCTTTAGCCCTACTTAAATATGCCACTGCGGATCATCTCATCTTGAAATGCCATTGCCAAGAGATGGCTACAGGATGAATTGAGGTCTAATCTCTCTATAACTAAGAAGGAGACCAGCTAAGATGGAGAAAGATATATTTATAACAATTTTAAAAAGTCTGCCTCTTGCATGCCAAGCTAACAACCACTAGATCACACTGTGTAAACACTTATTTTCTTGAATTTAAACTTGGTTTTAGCAGGCTAGTAAACGATTTTAACTTGAGAAGGTTTAGTAGAATTGACAGTTTAATAAGCTACTACAAGTACACACATAATATGCTTCATATACAAAATTGTTCATTTTATTTTACACATGGGTTTAGGATTATTATTCATTTCATATCAGTAGGATTTCTAACCTAACTTTTAGATCAATATCTTGGTCGAACCTTAAGTTATCTAGCAAATATATCTGGTAATGTAGCATTTCAGTTAATTCACTTCACCTGAACATATCACAAAAGCAAAAAAGGAAAAACAACACAAATCAAAGAATCAAAATTTTATTATAGTTGTATTTAAACTATGAAATAATTGGAAGTTTATAGTAAAGCTTGTTGGACTAACATATCCTTATGGGGTTGTTTCGTTGTTTGTAAGTACATAGTTAAACAATAAGCTGTTATCTGTACTTTTTCACTGCGAGTATCGGCCTTCGAATATTAATATTATCATTCCTTATCATTGAGATCCGAAAAGAAGTATAATGGGTAATTAACAGAAATGTTTTCTATAATTATTAGAAACTATAATTTAATTAAAAAATTAAGTTTACTAGCGTTCATAATCTCAAAGTAATAACTTGAATATAATATTTAGCTTAAAATATTAAAATTAGAACAAATCTTCTTCATAAACAACATTTACAGTTTGCTTTCAATCAACCAACAAATAAATATTTGAGGTGGTCCCACACTCGAACATATTACATCTCATTACCTTTAGAAAAGTACGGTTGTTTCAAAAACAGTCTAGCAACTTCCATACTTTGACCTCCAATCTCTTTAAAATACTCAAAATTCTCCAAAACATCAACCTCCCGAGATTGTCTCAAGTTGACCCGAAAGGCTGGGAGCAATTACCACAAGCTTTACAAAATAAAAAGAGTTAAGTTCAATTTCGAATCTCTTAGGGCATTCCCCACAGTTCATAGTATTTGCATATGCATTTTGGTTTGGACTGCTCCAGTAGTCTCGAGGAGTTAGGGTGCAAATGAACAGACATTTTGTCTTTATATATTGATTGTTTGTAATATCGTAGTTGTTTCTAAGCATCTGTCTTTTATTATACAAAATTAGGTGTGTAGACAAGGTTACATGTTAAAGTTTATTTTCTTTTTCACCAGAAATAAAAATGAAAAGAGATAAGATAAACAGATATTGTAGTATGAAACACTGGTTGCGCATGACATTTTTTATCAACAATGCTGGCCAAGCGCGTAAGGCGTGCGACTCGTAATCCGAGGGTCGCGGGTTCGCGCCCGCATCGCGCTAAACATGCTCGCCCTCCCAGCCGTGGGGGTGTATAATGTGACGGTCAATCTCACTATTCGTTGGTAAAAGAGTAGCCCAAGAGTTGGCGGTGGGTGGTGATGACTAGCTGCCTTCCCTCTAGTCTTACACTGCTAAATTAGGGACGGCTAGCACAGATAGCTCTCGAGTAGCTTTGTGCGAAATTCCAAAACAAACAAACAATCAACAATGCTGAGTATATTAAAAAAGATTGATTTTTTCCCCAACAGAATAGCAATATTCAAATCTATTTACATCTTGCAATAGATAGTTGGACATTTTCAACATCCAAAAATTTGCAACTATACACCACAGACTGTAACGAAACTTAAATGCAGAATATGTTTTAGTGTATTTGTAAATGAATACACGTGTTTGTTCAGCTATTACCTTAGTTTTGAAACACATAAACACGGTGTGTAATGTTTGTTGAAATATTTCGTTCTTATTACTTGAAAAAATATCTAAACCAATTAATGCGGTTTTGATTACTTATGATATAATAGTGTTACGATGATCTCATTATAGTGATTTATTTTTATTATATATATACACACACACACATATGTATGTGTATTTATAGCAGTTAGTCTATTTACAAAAGTGACTATTTCTAGAGGACGCTTAGGTGAACCGCAATTTTCAAAAATATTGATGGTACTATTAGACGAGGAAAGAAATCGGCAACGTTACAGGTTGGTCTAGTCTTCCTCAGTGCTGTTCGTATTATTACTGTTAGTTGAAAGTATAAAATGATAGTAGTTTGCTGGAAAATAGTGTTTTGATTTTGATTGTAGGTTAATTTGAGATTGAAATTTAGTTCTGCGTCATGTTTTTTTTTTTATTATTTCTTGCAAGTTCAAGCTGTTTAGTTCTCCACAATTTAAAATACAATATTAGTGCTACTGATACTGGTTGCTAGTATATTACTAATTTGCCACACTTCGTTCAATGAATCGTAGTATATCAAATGTTTCTAAGCCTAATGCTTGCTACTTTGTGGATGAATAAAGTGCGTTCATATATAGATCCAACTGTCGAATACGGAAATTCGAATTTTGATAAATTTGTTCATTGTTTCATTTTGTTGGCATTAAATGATTAATACAAAGTAATGGCTCCCTTAACCATACATTAATCCTTGTTCTTTGACTTAAACTTTAAACTTGTGTAAGGCTATTTAATTCCAAGTATCTTGTAAGTTGCATTATCCCAGCACCAGTGTATTTTGGGCAAGTATTTAATAATATTCATAATAATAATAATTTTAAAATGAAGTAGTACTAATGCTGTTAATGTATCTCGGAACTAATAAGCAGAGAACAACGTTTTGACTTTCCTAGGCCATCATCAGGTTAACAAAAAATGTTAAGGAAAAAGATTCAATCTGATTACTTTAGTCTAAATTAGACAAAATCACTGTTGTCTGTAGCCCAGGGATAAATGTTTGAAATTATTTTCAAATTTTGCTTTATATTCTGAGGTTTTCTTTTTTTTTGTTATTAATTTCTTTTAACAGTATCTTTGATCTAAAAGAATGCACAAGGAAATAAGTTGGCTCAGCTTATAATTTAAATTTTGTATGAATCAGTCCCAGTAACATTGTTAAGAGGAATATTAATACAGAAAAATTGTATAATATGGTAAATCCTGTAACATTATACTAGCAGATTATCAATTACTCATTGTCATCAACAAGTATATTTCATTAATTTATGGCAATGTTTCTAAATATTAAATTATTTTTAACATATCTGAAGTGATTAATATCAAATCTATAAAAATACTTGATTGTTAGATAGATATGGTTCTGAATTATATTTAAAGAATATTATTACTTGAATCTTTTCTTTGTCATTGTCTTAATACCTCCATTGATAAAGTAATTTTGACTGTTTTAAATTGCTTTGTGGAAGACTAATAAAGCTACATGTACTACTTTAATTTCTAGAATGTTAATTGTTTAGTCTTATCAATAAACTAAACTTTTAAACTAGTTTAGAATACCTTACAAAGTCAGTCCTGTTGTTGTCATTTAAGATTGAAGTATTATGAGAATACTGAAGTTAAATTTCAGTAATTAGACTCTGTTATGGATCCTTGAAGATTATTAGGCTGACCATTCATGACTAGTCAATTGAGTTTAGTGTAAGATTGTATCAAAGGGTGGTTAGGCATTATCTACATGGCATAAAATAATGCTAATTATCAGTCAGTGTCTAGTGTGTTAATTAGTAAGTAATTTTGACTATCTGTTAAAATTACATTTTTATTGAAACCCAGAGTATAAAAATATTAAAGGCACCAAAAACCATTAGTTTATTCTCACTTGCTAAACTTGCTTTTTAATGATTTTTAAACTATCATATTGTCTTATTGATTTTGTAAACTGCAGTATAAACATTCTCATTTTCTGTTTATTGTAAGTAATTCAAGAAGAGATTAAAGCATACTTTGTAGAATCTTTAGTACATTATTTAAGGTGGTCTGACAAAAGGAAGAGAAAATCTGTTGCACTGGTTCTTGTACATGCAAACATTCTTAAGTTTATACACAATTTAAATTAAAATAAATCAACATTATATTTTGTTACATGGTAATCTCTGTGAGAGAATTTCTCAATGCAGTTAGTGGAATTTGATAATTGACTAATTTACTGATTAATCATACATTCAACCTATCAATTTATCTTTCATTGGACTTGATTCTTGGAAGAATTGTAGTAATAATCAAACAATAATTTTGACAAGTTTGTTATTGCCTGATTTTATATGGGCTGCAGATTGTATAATGTAGGTGTTTGTGACTTGTTGACAATAAATTTCAAGAATAAACTGACAGCACAATATTTGAAGCAAGTAAAAGCTATGTACAAAAATGTATGCTATTTACCACAGTTGAATCTAGAGCTATAAATTATTTTACATTAAAAGTCTGCTTTCTGGCTCAATTACTTTAGAACCCAATTGACAAAATTAACTCCTCTATTTCTGATGTTACAGTACAAACTGTGAAACTCATTACAACATTGCTATTATAACTGTTAGTTACCACAGTTTTATCCATAGCTTTATTTTTTAATAAGATTCCAAACATGGGTTCGTTTGTTTCAAGCATTATTTGACAAGACAAACTATTTCCTTATTACAATGAAAACTGATATTTTCAATTTAAAAATTGACTTTTATGGTTCAACTGACAATCATGTAGTCTAACTTTATTCTTCCTGTATCTGCATGTTAAAACATGACAGAAGAATTTAGAAATATTTGGCCCTCTAGCAGCAACAGTATTACACATGAGATTAGGGTATTCAGGGTATATATGCATTCTTGAAAGTGAGAGGGCTTGTGAAGGAGCCTTTTTTGTAAAAGTACTTTTACATTCTAATGTAGGTTTCAGCTTCTGAAATGTATGAAAAACGTTCTTAGTGTTTAAAAAGTCACTGAAAAAAATGCTTAAAATTGATCTTGGCAATTTGGTATGAACCATAAAGTACTTGAATTATGCTGTTTGGCCATGTGTGCATGTATTTCGATTCCACTCGTGTTTCATCTGCCAACAGTTTTGTATATCAGAGATCTCTTGTTGTGGTTTTTAATTTTAGTGTGCAGTGTAGTGGTAAAGGTCATATGTGTAGGTTAGCCTTACTGTGCATACTGTCACAGCTGATGCTTCTGTTATCCTAGATCTTCTCAAAATAAGACTTAAGTGTTGTTTAGGGTGTTGAAATATGCAACATCTTTTATGGTGAACCTTGTAAACTGGTCTCTCAATCTTAAAGCAGTTATGTTTCTGTTATATATTAATTACTTCAATTGGGGTAGTGTCTAATCTAAGTCCTTTTCTTTCTAAGTAAGGATTACTTTGTGCTCCACATATTATCTAGTGGAAAATTTAACTTCACTCAAGTTTCTTTATGCAATGATTGGGTCAAGCCCCAAAGTGCAAAACTTTTTATGGTTTTGTCCTGGTTTTTGTAAGTTGTGACCATCAATCAATGTTGCACTGTCCATGACATTTTAGGTAGGGTCCATAAAGGTTAGTTGAACTCCCCTAGGACAAATAGGGTAGCCAAAAGTGTAAACCTTCTAAAGGCTTTCCTGCTAGAGCTGTAAGTGAAAAATTGCCATTTTTAATTAGTTGAACTGTTAAATATTTCATTCTGTCCTGCATAGCATTTGTTTGTAATTCTGTACAGAAAAACATCTGAAATTTGCGTATTCTATCACTTTGGCAATTTTCTTTTATTTAAAAAAAAAAGTTGTGACCGTTTTGTTTTTGGGAGAGAAGCAGTATTGGTTAGTAAGCATACTTTCACCATACTTAAGGCTACTGCTGGACTATCCTAATGTGGTCTCTCTACCTGTCACCCTGGAGTGTAATTGACCAAGCAGAAATCAATAATGTGGTGTTGCAGCTGTTGTCTGTACTTTTTGTTTTGAAAGATTTAAGTGCATATAGTTGTCTGGGATGGTGGAGATATTGATAAGATGGGTAGATTTATTGGGCACCTCATTTCTGACTATGAAGATCTCTTTCAACTCTAGTATTTTCATGCACTATGTTTGGCACTTAGTGTCTTTGATTTATCCATCTGTTTATATTTCTCCTTTTCTTTATCTTAGGAGGTGGGCAGTAATGTACAAGACAGAGCTTATTTGCCCATTATTCTTGGAAGGTTGGCCAAATAATACTAACTAATATGGAAGTTCAGAATTTTATGAATGTATGATGAATTTCCCAATTTTTGTCTAACATTTTAGAATAGAGGTTATTCCAACTCTGTGCAAGATAAACACAATTCTAATTCTTCACAAGAGTTATTAGTACCTCAGGACTGTCTCATGTTTTAGCACATTAAGATCAGTGCTATTATTAACCAACTTTTTCCTACAGTAGGAAATAGCCTCTCTTTCAGTGACACTTAGATTTCCCACCAGTTATCATATATGATATCTATTTACTGAGATGGAGTTTTGAGCCAAATATGGTTGAATGCTTATATTTTTAGGAAATATATTAACCATGAAATGCTTTAATTGGCAAAAGGGGGTACTGGTGAAACTGGAACTGGCCAAGCAAGCTATAAGTGTATGACAGTTGTTCGAGACAAAAGAAAGATAGCAGAAGTTAAAATGCTATGAATAGGCTTTTGTTTCTAGAGCCTCGTTTACAGAGACAGGACTGCACCAACAGACTTGACACAGTTTGTGATAATTACAGTATGAAAATCAGCATCACAGAGACTAGTATTCAGTTGCTTACTAAAATGTTTTCGGCATTAACATCAACAATTTCTTGATATAAGCTACAGTAAGAATCAATGCAGCTTTATTTTTCAATATGATCAGCCCATCACTTCATGACTTATTATGCACTATAACCTTTCATTGAGTTTCCTGAAGAAGTCTGATATTGTTAACTGATAGTACTGACTTCTACATAATGAACATAACTCAAGTCATCTATGGACTTTCTTCATGTGGTTCAAACACAGGTGATTATGTGGACTCTGTCTTGGTTTTCTGTGACTGGGCTATTTCTGAAATTATTCCCCTCTACACATTGTTCACTACTGAGGAGAATCCAGTCTTGTTCAGGATCATAATTGTAGAAGTAAGCAGTACATAGATTGTACTATCTGTATCTATTATCTTAGTTTGGAGACCCTTCAATTGCTTAGATTCAGTTCCTATACAATTCTCTTGGGTATTCAAAACAACTAACATACCTGTCATTATCTTTATGTATTCAGTTTTTCCAGATTTCTGACTAAGAGAATAAGTTTTTAGTTTTTTCTACAGATCAAAGGCCATTTTAATTATTTAATTTTTAATCTTCATTAAACAAAAAAGGTACTTTATATAGCTTTTAAAACATAATGTATAGCTATTTTACTTTACTTGCCCATCGTTTTATAAAGTTCTTTTGTGCTTTGTTCCATAAATCTCAAACAGGTAAACCAGTAATCATTTTTAATTTTCTGAAAGCTTAAACTTAGTACCCTTGTTTTTTAAGTTTGTATTTCCAACCTGTAAATCCACCTACCATAAAACAAACATAA
This sequence comes from Tachypleus tridentatus, assembly GCF_004210375.1. Classification (NCBI taxonomy): domain Eukaryota; kingdom Metazoa; phylum Arthropoda; class Merostomata; order Xiphosura; family Limulidae; genus Tachypleus; species Tachypleus tridentatus. The sequence continues at coordinate 37,635,231 of NC_134833.1, read as the reverse complement.
GCACTTAAGTCACCTCTAGTTTCAACTCTCCTAATAGAACAGAAAAAGAAGTAAATTGCTGGATATTAGTTCTTCAATCAAATATTCTAATACTTATTGATATTCTTTCTAAAAGGTAATCAGTACTATACACAGTATTTTGAGGGAGTATCCAGTAGTTTTAAACAAGATGCAGTGATCTTTTAAATTTAAGTAACTTAAAACTAAAAGTTATAACACTGCCTAAGATTTTAGATTTTTATAAACAGTTATACAATCTTAGTGACCAATGTACAAATTTTTGGACTTATTATTAAGGCTTTTCTGTATTTCTGTATCAAAATAAGTATTTTGGCTCAATCACTAAAATTAAGTTCCTTTTACAGTATATAAGAAGTTCTCATAACTCTATACATAATGAACAGAAACATATGCCTTAGGAACCTATCGCTAAACTAGTTTATTTAATATTTTATGCATCCTATTTTTTAAGTACTAAACAACAAAAGTAACTAGTGACTTGAGAAGTAGTAATCATATTAAGAAATAGTACTGATACTGGTTTAGTCATTTTAAGTGTTTGTATGAAACAAGTCAAGAAAGAAGTGAACTTGTTTGTGTTTTTTATTTCAGTGTACAGCATGTTTTGTGTATGAGAACATTGTCCTTCCAGATTAAATAAAGATGAAGGTAGAATATGATCAGATTATAAAAAACCTGAAAAATCGGCAGTTGGAGTCCACAGCAGCAAGGGTGCAAGTGAGGCTTCTGTTTTCTTTATTGTAACTAATTTGTAAAAGTTCAGAATTTTCATAAGTATACTGTTTTGTCCTTAATGTATCTTTTGGAGATAAGTTGTGAAATGATTCCTAATTTGAAAAAAAAAAAAAAAAAACAATTTTGAGAGAAATTCAGAAACTTGAATTTGTTTTCTATAGAATATAAAATTAGATGACCATAATTTAAATGTTTAGATAAACCATGCATGGGAGGCTTGTTGGTAAAATGAGATTCCAGATGAAATCCTGAATATTAAAGGAAATAAGTTATGGAAGTCTTTGTCCAGGCTTGTTATTTGATAAAATATATAGTTTTTTCCTTTTAACTTTTAACTTGTGAAATTTTGCAGAATAATGTTTCCTGGTAATTTGATTTCCATTTTCATTGGATAATTTTGAATATGGAAGTGATATTTATGTTGAGTGACCTTAGGCCAAATGACCTATCATTTGATCTTTTCTCTGTTTTTGCTTATTTAAAATTGTAATAAAAAATCTGTAGTTTCACAATGAACAATCAATTAATTTTAATAGGATTTATGTTAGAAACTGTAAGTGAAACTTCCATAAGTTCAAAGTTAATGTGTAAAAACAAATGAAGTGTAAAACAGCTTTAAAATTTAAAATACTTGTTAATATTATTGTCTACTGTAATAAGTATAAATGAGATTTTCTAATTTGTTTCAAGCTGTAGGTTTGTTGATTGTAGGTGTTCATAACTTAAGTAGACAAGTATTGAATCTTAATGTAATTTATTTCTGGTTTATTATAAAGTTACTTGTTTACTCTTGTACTAGCTCTCTAATTTTAGATTGTTTAACCATCCTTCTATCTGGCTAGTAGGTGTTCATATGAAGCTGTACATTTTACTGACCTCTTGTGTGCATGTACATGTATTTTGATTCATTGAATAGCAGTAAGTGGTTTAAAAAATTAATGCTGTACTTGTCTTGACTTTCAGATAGTAGCTGGGATATTTCTGCCTTGGATAAATTAGGAATGTTATATTTTTCTATTTAACTTTAAATGTTTTTCTGTCACATCTTACTTTCTCATTTGTCATAAATCTGTGTACTTTTAATGTTATATTCACTGTTAGTATTTCATGGTATTTGTTGTGAGTGTTAGTTATCAATGAAATATTTTAAATAAGGGAATATCCACATTTAAATATTCTACTAGGTGCATAATATATACATTCTAATTTGAAGTGTGCATGAGTTGGAGGCCAAAACTTGCACTTTCCCAGTTTTAATACCTCTAGTAGACAAAGTATCATATAGCATTGTTCTTATCAACAAACATAATAGCAATATTTTGATTACCTAGAGAGTTGTAATAATTGGAAATTGTAACAGTTGGAAACCCTAATTTTGGAAAGTTGATTTAGTTTTATGACGTTAACCAATTTAATTATTTCAATTAGTTTACATGATATTAATTGATGAAATTGATGGCCACAGATAATCAGTTTTATATTTATTGCATCGGTGTTTTTATAAGAAGCTTTGATCCCATAATTTAAAATAAATTCCAGAACAATGTTTTGACCTTCAGGTTAACAAAGAGTTTACAACTGACCGTTGCTAGGTGATCTGAGGATTGTGGGTTTGAATCCCCATCACACCAGGCATGCTCACTCTTTCAGCTGTGGAGCATTATAATGTGATGGTCAATCCTATTATTCATTGGTAAAAGAGTAGCCCAAGAGTTGCTAGTGGGTGATGATGACTAGCTGCCTTCCCTCTAGTCTTACACTACTAAATTAGAGATGGCTAGTGCAGATAGCCCTAATGTAGCTTTGCATGACATTCAAAACAAAACAAACAAAAGTAGTTAAAAGGTCAATGAAGCAATAAGGATAAGTAATTGTAATTTTTTATTACAATCTGCATTCATTCAAGAAGGAAAAAGTATTTGTATTTTATATTTTGTAGCTTTTCATTCACTGTAGATTGATTTTGCTTCAGCTAGTGTTAGGATAATGAAGAGAAGTTAGTTTTACAGAAAAAAGTTATATTCTTTTAGGAGTTCAATGATTATGCAAATGAAATGCAAAATCTGCAAGATGAAAAATATTTTATTCTTTGCATGAAAACCACATTTAATTCAAACTGACTCAGTAAGGTTTCATAAATTTACAGACAAACCTTTAATTAGAATACATTAAAATATCTATGTGCAAATAATATACTGATTGCTTACTAAAAGCTGTCCAAGTTGCATGAAGATATATATAGTACATTAAGTTATACTATGTATAATTTCATGGTTACAAGCTCAGCTCAGTCAAATTGACTGAACCTGTCTTATGTATCTAATAAAGTTTCAGGTTCTACTGAAATCTACTTTTATACTTTGAACCTTTAAAAATGTTTTATTAGCATGTACTAGTGGTGCCATCCCTTTAGGACAATTATTAGTAATAAGAGAATCATATAATATTAACTCGTAATAATCCTGGTCCCAACTGCAAACGGCCAAAGGTTCAAATCTATTAACCTGGTGCTTGGATGCTAACTGAACTTGTCTTTATGTCATTTTTTAGTACTGTGCATCCTTTATACATTTAATGTGTTGCTTCCTTAATTTCTCTAACATTTAATGAGTCAAATATTAGCCAAGCCCCATGTATTCTAAAGTGACTTTCATCATCATTAATGATATCTATTGTCTTTTCTTCTAGGCATGCCTTAATCAGTTAAATGTTTCGTGTATGCCAAGTGATTCAAAACAAAATAGTGTAGAAAATTTTGATGTGTTTGTTGGTCGTTTGCTGCGAGCATGTGGCACCCTGCTTCAGGAAAATGCTGACCTCACAACATCAGAAGCTGAAGAAATAGCTGTAGCTGTGAAACTAAGTTGTGAGGCCTTTCAAACAAGAAGTAATTTAGGTAGTGAAGGAGTACAACTTGAATTTTCACTTTACCACATCATTATTGGTCTCTTACGAATGGTAGGTACCTCTAGTTATTTATTGTCTGAAACTTGCATACACCTTCTGCATTGTAACCCGCAGTAATGTAATAAAAGGTACTGGAATATCAGTTTATAGGGTTCTCCATGAGAACTAATGATTCCAACTTGAGCATTTATTCTTCAGGAACACATCCAGAATTTGTCAGCAAATGAAGTACAAAGTACAAAATGATGTTAATTGTTAATTTTTTCTTTGTATTATTAATTTTGATATTTTGATCTTTTTTAATGATAGCACATGTGAAAGCTGTTAACATTTTCAACATTCTTGATTAATGTTTACTTTTTGTTTCTGTGCTGTATTTTTAGATATTGAATGTATGTAGCAGCAAGTAAAATTAGAACTACATGGCTAAGCTTTAAATTAAAACTAACAAATGAAAAAATATTTTTAACTTGTTAAAGTTAAATTTTCTATATGTTTCGTAGTATCAGTGTAGTATGTCATGGTTTACCAGCAAAGCAGAGAAATTGGGCCTATTTGTTCCCTTTGAGTAAAAACAGTTAAGTAACAAAGAGACAAGAAATAAATCCATATACTATACAAAATATTTAATCATAATAAACACTACCATATGACAAAGAATAGGGCAAGTTTAACTTTAGGTGAAGTGTAAAACTAGCAATGATGGCATTAAATGTAAATAAGGTTCTCGCTAATATGTTCTTTCCCCTATAAACTAAACAAAAGAGAGAAATTCTAAAGGAAAACACTCCCATTTAAGTATAAGAAAGTTATGATACTGCAACACTTAAATACCTGTGAAAGTCTAAATTGGATGTCTCCCAGAGAAGTTTAAACACCTTCACTTATGATGCAAACAAACCACAATAATTAAGAACAAGAACTTTCTGAGACTAACAGGTAAAATTATTTCAGACAAAACTCTTCATTCATGGAAAGTGTATGCCTTATGCTCCACAAGAAACACAAGTTAATTATGTACAATAAAGGAAAAGACTAATTTTATGCAGAATTCTAACAGAAAATTTTAAGATCTTTCCTTTAAAGGAACACACAAAACCTGGTGCAGAAACTTTCTCATTCTTATGGAAAGTTATAAAGAAAACTGGGTCACACAGCATGAGCTACCTAGAGAAAGTAAATTTAAATACTTAGTTTGACTCAACATATCAAATTCCATATTGTGTGCTACGTACATAACTTTTAGTTGGAGGTGTGCAAACTACTAAGGACATGAATACCCACAGTTTGTTAGAATTGCTGATAAGAATAGTTCAGCTTGTTAAGTAATTGCTAGGATATTTCTTTAAGACAAGCAGATAAACTCTTGCCTTTAGTCCTTCACACAAAACTTTGCTTTCCACTGAACCTAAAGGGGGAAACCATGAAAACCAATGTAATTTAGAAGTTTCACTTTCCTAAGTAGAGGTGGAAAACCTGTAATATACCCTTGTATATTACTTTTAAAACTTGTTTTAATTCATAGCTCGTTAAACCTTTTTTTGCAAATTTCTCTTTGTATAATCTATTCTAGTTGCTGAATCTTAATGAATACGAGATATAATAAGCAAATGAATAATATTTATCTTAAAGATCTGTTAAATCTTAAGGATAAGTCTTTAAATTTAAAGGTGATTGAAGAAAGCTGGTTTTAATATTGTGGGGTAAAATGGTAGATGTAAGACTGAAGTAAGACTCTTAGTGTAGCTAATAGTTACAAGAAGGTTTAAACCACTGAAGTATTAAGAAGAAAGGAATTTTTAGGGTTTTTTAAACTAATGGAAGTTTTATGTGGTCAAGTATACAATTGGGGTTTTGTTATAGAAAAATTAAGTTTCCAACATTTTTATAGTTTGAAAAGGCTTTGTAAGTATCTATGATATTGGAGAGGAATGCAACTGGGTTGTGTGAAGACCAGTTTTACTCTTAATATAAGTAACATTTTCTCTGGGAATGCATTTCATTTGTTTTGGTATTATACATGGCTGATGTGCTGCTGTCTCATTTCTAAGAATTAATGTAAATTTGGCAGTATACATATACAAGTGTTTTTTTGCATTGTCAGATAGAAAAGAAGGGTTTTGCTGTTCCATTTCAACAATTGCTAAAGGTTTTTATTTTATTAACATCTCGTATCATATTTTTGGTTGTATCCAATACATGATGAGATGAAGTAAATCAATTCTAATTCTGACCAATCACAATATTAAAAGGAAAAGCATTAGTTCAGTGACACATTATTCATTGCTCTGCTGGAAATAAAGGTGGTGAAAAGCAATTAATGGGGACTAGTTTTATTCAATCGTTCTCGGCCTGGCATGGTCAGGTGGGTTAAGGCGTTCGACTCATAATCTGAGGGTCACGGGCTCAAATCCCAGTCACACCATTATATGCTCGCCTTTCAGCCGTGGGGGCATTGTAATGTCAATCCCACTATTCATTGGTAAAAGAGTAGCCCAAGTGTTGGCAGTGGGTGGTGATGACAAGCTGCCTTCCCTCTTGTCTTACACTGCTAAATTGGAGACTGCTAGTGCAGTTAGCCCCTGAGTAGTTTTGCACAAAATTCAAAACCAAAACCAATCATTCTTCAATATCTATTCCTTCATAAATACATGTTATGCAAAACAAACATAACAGCTGGAACTTATCTTTAGATATGCATAGCTTTATATTCAACTGACATCTGATAGTTTATAATGTTAACATTGGTTGTAAGTCATATAGATCTTGTTATTAACAATATCACTTGTTATTGGAGCAATTTAGTCCTCTCCTTAAACTATCTGCAATGGTCTGTCTTATAATATACCCATTCTTTAAATATAAATATCAGTCGGAAAGTACATTTGATTCTTGTGTTTTAGCTGGATATTTTTTATGATTGTTAAATTGACTGATTCTTTAAATTTTATCTATAGAAATTTTTTATAAATTTTCTTGCCTCTCATTTACATGTAAATGTTTGTTTTTCCTTTCAGAAATGTTATGAGTGGGCTATTCTATTGGCTGTACAGTTAAAATCTTTTTTGATGACCTCTGATAACAAAATAGTCTCAACAATAGTCCACAATTGCTATGTCATCTTTTGGAACTCTGCTGTTGAAGTTGAACAGAAAATTGAAAAACTGTTTTTAGAGGATGGCAGACATCGCCAGGCTTTGCAGCTACGCTGTACAGCTTTACAGTTCTTGTGTCTTAAAGTTGAAGAAGCTAAAAATGTTGCAGAAAAAGCACGCAAAGCCATGTTGTGGTTCCTTACCAATTCTAATGATCAACAAGAGGTAGAACCTGATCTTGCTAATAAGTTTTTTTTTTCCATCTTGCACTCAATTGTTCAAAGTGTAATAAAACACAATGATTCTTGCCTGTCTTTGGTTTCTGTACTATTGGGAGTTTTGCTGGATTGGAATATCACCATGTATCGTCACTGCAGTAATTCATCTTATAAGTTCGAGTTGACTTCACAGTGGGTTGCCATTAAGAAAGATCTTGTTTCAATTGACATTGAAGAAGTTTCTAGGCTCTTGAAGAAGTGCATTGAGCTTGTAGATGCTGTTACTCAAGTTCTGATCCCACAGGAATCCTATTTAGAGAAACAAAGAAGTTTGAAGCAAGTGGACAATTATGAGAGTATTGTTAAATTAATTAGCTCTGAATTTTCAAGAACAGATTTGCTTTTACAGACACTGGATAGTTGTTCAAATATCGTTTTTGATTTTGTCAAAGAACTTGGAAATAGTGAATCTAACACTCAATGCTCACCTGGAGTATCTCTTGCTATCCTACCTGTCTTGAAGCTACACATGAAGTTATTGGTGAGGCAACAAGAAACTGATCTTCTGTCTGTTAATCAGCTTTTAACACAAACACGTTGTAAGGTTTTTACTGCAAGTCTTCGACTTCTTAGAGAATTGGTCTACCAATCACAAGGTATGTGTAGATGTTTTGCTAATTCATCTATGTATGGTATACTTGTTTATTAAAAGCTTCTGTTTAATATGACAAAGATCAATGATCATTCTTCTGGATTAATAAATAAACCTAATTTAAAATAAGTTCATGTCTTTTTTTTTTTCATGCTGAATCAAACTTTTAATGATAAATTCGTGATGTTGAAGGCAGACCCAAGTTATAAGACCTTCCATGTTATAACCAAATAAATAGTTGTATTACCTGATACAGTATCTATAAACAACTTTTTTCATTTTTAAAATTTTGTTTAATTGCTACAATTAACAAAATGCAAAAAAGGAAGTATGTACATCAATATAAAATCAGTGCATGAAATTGTTGTTGAATCATTTCAAAACAGTTTTTTTTACTGGAATCTTTTCTGCGAGATCATTTCTCTGTTGCACTATTTGTTAGTTTTTCTTTGATATATGATGTTCTGTTATTTATATTGGCCATTATCCATAAAATAAACTAAAATACAGGACAATTCTACATCTGTAAATAACATGCAGTATTCAAATAGCCAAAATACTATGTTACCATTAAAGACTGAACTAGCAGAATGTTCTGTATTGGCAAGTCCAATGTAGAATGAAGGAATATCTGTAGTATGTCCAAATGTGTAGTAGAAACAATGGCATTATGACTGGGGAACAATGTGTGCTATTTAGCTCCACTGCAAAAAATATTTTTGAGCTTCTATCAAGCCTTGAATGAAACTTCTGTATACATGCTAACATGTGCTACACTAATCTATAATGCAATCAGCATCACAGCCTTCCACCAATAGGAGAGTGACATCCTCCATGTATAGTACTTATGAGCACAATGTGCATTACCATTAACTCATTTCATTATTGGCTACTACTTCGGATTTTTTTTTTTATTATTATTGGTAAACATGGAATTTTTCACGCATTATTTTAACATCATTTGAAGTTGTAGTTTTCTTCCTGTTATTTTCTTAATTTTAAGAAACTTAGATAAATATGAAACCTTTAAAACCTGACTCAAATTCTTTTCAATTAAGTTGATTTCCTCTCTTAATCTATTCATAAGATTTGGACATGTTCTAGAATGTGATATGCTTTCTTTGATAGGAATTTCTCTAAGTCTTTTTTTTTTTTTTTCTACCATGGACATACCACCTACTTCAAAAAAACAAGTTTTATGAATCAGCATGACTATGAATTTGCATATCCACATTTCTGACATCTCCTGAGGTTCTGACACTAAAATGGAAGTCATCTGCTGATTCCACTTGTGATTGGAGACATTGATTAGTGATTTTTACCATCAAAGTGCAACAAGTGATTTGATTTCGTTCTACTCTTGGATCCAGGATTTCCAACCTCCTGAGACTTTTTTTTTGTTGTTGTTGTTCAGTTGATCCTACCATCCAGTTCCTTTCTTCTTGATGAGGAACTGGAAAACTGACCTTCTTTTGTTTTGATTACACTGGTATGTAATGTTCTTTCCCCAGTGATTTCTCCAGTTAAACTCAACTACCTCTTCCCTTCTCAATGTTAACTGTTTAAATGGTTTTTTTTATGACAATTCACCTCCAGTGTTCTCCACTATGTTTAACATTTCTCTCCCCTACTCCATCATTTTCTTCTAGTAGAGTACAGGAGAGCATTACTTCAGTCCCAAGTTGTTGAAAACCTTGATGCAGAGTTCTCTTCAGATTGGTGTGACTTCTTGTATGGAATAGTGGATGTACCATGTGGTTGGAAATAGGGATATAGAGTAAGACCACCACTACAAATATCTTCAGGTATCCAGGCTGGTTGAGTAATTTTATATTTTGCTCAATTATGATACTCTTTGCTCTACCTCTATTTGGTAAAGAGTATTCACTGTATGAATTGAATACAGGCTTCCATCCCACAGAGATACAACCTTCTAGCTCACCAAGTGGGTAACACTCCACAAGTTCTCTCTCTATAATGCTACATATCATAAAATATCTCATCTTTTTAATTTAATTATGTAAATGTGGTCCCTTCTCCATCTTATCAGTTTGGGTTCTAGCATTCAATTGTGTAAGGTGAATAGTATTCCTGAATTAAAATTTTCCTTTCCTGATGTACTTAAGCACTTTCAGAAGTTTTCATATCTTAGGTTTATCTAGTTCTATGAAAGTTAATCACTTTTTTGTATGGATCTAAAAGTGGTATTTGTTTCTAACAAACTATACTATTGGTATTAAATTTTCTGTTTAATAGAAAGCAAGACCTGGAAAGCTGTTGTGCAAGACGTTTTGGAAGAAGCAAAGAATTTAGAAAATGGACTGGATTTGCTTGTTGGTGATTCTAATACTTTCAGCAATTCTCTCATGCTATCAGGTAGCGTTCTGTACTTGTTCCAGGATCTAGAATCATCCTTTTGAACTTGTACAAAAATTAAGACGTTCTTGAGTAATTGTGCAAAGTACTAGTTGTCTAATTTAAAAAAGATAAAAGTAGTATTGAAATGCAAATGTGTAATTTTAATGTTCTATATTCTGTTGTCACACCTTTATATCCTAGACATTTTTCATCATAACATTAACCCTTTTGCTATGTAGTTCGGATATATTCAAATAAACATTTATATCCACTGACTGCAGGGTTTGGATTTACCCCATGGCTGCAAAAAATATATTTAAAACAATTATCAAACCTGCATGCATGCTGTCATCTCTGTTTTCTGCTGTGAAACCTGTGTTTGTGCCTCATTACAAAAGTTGCTAACTTTCCATAAACACTTCTAAATATGGAATTCAATATAAACACAGCTTCTTCATATATGCTAATTTATCTAAATAATTAGTTTTATATTTTATTATAATGATTTTTGCCTTTTATTGATTTAGTTTGCCTATTTTTATGCCATTTACTAGAGAATGATTTTCTTTTAATTTTCGTCAATTTTTTGTTCAAATCTTTTTCACTATTCAGTATTGTTCTCAAGGAATTGTAGAGCTAAGTCACTACTTATTATTAAGCTGAACTTTATGTGTATGTACATGAAATATATGAAGAAATCATAGGTCATTGAAATTATCTAGGATTTTTATTACTATTAACAGATGTAAGGCTAAGTTAACTGTATATTTTCATTATTAGTCATGATTCTATGCTTGTTTGTTGAAAATGAAATAAAATAGTTTTGGTATTATGCAAGAAACATTAGGAATGTTACTTTTGATTTTTCTGTTTTATGGTGTTTGTTTTACATAGTCAATATTTGCTATTTAAAAAAAAAATTATCTACACAGGAACTGAAGCTGGAAATCTTGGAATTATATTCTTTAATCAAAGCTGCTATCAAGAGGCTGTACCATTTCTTGACCTTAGTTGTAAATGTCTTACTTCCTTGATTGAAAGATCAGACCTGACATCTGAACTCATGAAATCATGCACAGTATGTATTAATTATTAAAAGCAGAAAAATTAGACATGAAAGTAAGTCTGATGGAAATTAAACAATTCAACTTTAAATTAGTCTACACAAGTTTCTGGAGAAAATTAATATTTTTTGAATAGTTGAATTGTTTTCCACTTGAATGAATAATTTTTAGTCCATTTTATAAGCAATTTTCTACTTTGCTAATAAAGAAGAGACATTAAACAAATTGAAATAATTGATTTGGAGATGGTGGTAATTTTGTCACATCACGTGTCCAAATTCTGTCAGCACTTTAAGAAAAAAAAATGTATATTTGAACTGTACTTTGTTTTAAACAGCTTCTAGTCAAACATCTTGTGCTCTCTCAGAATGTGGTAAATCCAATTATTGCATGAAACTTGAGGGGGATGAAATCTAAGACTCCTTGCAGGTCATAAATTTTCTACCAATTGAATCAGGTTAACCCACTAGCAATTAGTAATTTATGAGAAGATTAATGGAGCTATCCATTAGACTTAATTCTGGTTTATAGGTTATAATGGTCAAAACGTTTTTAACATCAAGAATTTATTCATCAGAAGCACAAATATACCAGTTTTTTTAGGTTTCAAAGACTATATTGGTTCAATGACTCATCTGATTTAGGATTTATTAATGTGATTCTGTTGTAGCCAATCAGTTTGAAATTATTGTATATGCTTTTATTGAATGAACTTTTAAAGTTCAAGAATCTCTGATCATTATGACCTACAAACTAGAACTAAACCTAGTTGATAGTTCCAGTAATCTTCTTAGAATTTGGACTGTGATCCCAAAGAAATTAATGCTCCTCACTTTGGGAATGTAAGTGCATTATAAGAGTGATGGTCAAATCCCACTGTTCTCTTAAGATAACTGATTGAATGCTGGTGTCTAGCTCCCTGCCCTCTATTCTAGAAGTTAAAAAATTATGGATGGCTATTACATGTTATAGCTTTGTGCAAGTATCCAAAACAAAACTAACATTTAATGAAAATGGAGAATATATCATACGCATATTGTTAGGAATTATAGTAATGTTAATATGTAAGTTATTTTTATATTCTTTGTCGCACTTAACTAATAAATTATTTTGGAGGTGCATTGGAAACTTAAAATATGAAATCTGATACTGAAAGACAAATTGTAGGCTGTGTTTACATATTTTTCTAATTTTGTTTTTTGTTTGTTTTTTTTACAATATATGCTCATAATAAATTCCAAAACACTTTCTAACTTCTAACCAATCTCAAATTAAACTGAAGCTTTATACTGAGTATTACAAATTAATTTAAAATTAATTTAAAAAATTAATGCTGTATTATTAGTCTAAGAGAATGCTAAAAAGTTCATCATTCTGAAATGGTAATTTTATGTAAAAAAACACTTGGTTAGATTGGTTATGAATGTTTGTTGAAACCTGATGTTTCATAGTGTGTAAATTTGCAATATTCTTGCTTTTCAGAAGAATTATGTTAATTAGAAATCTAAAATTTCCTGTAACAGGTTATTTTAGGCTAGCCTAAAATTCAATGTGAAGAGGTTATATTGCTTAAATTTCAAAAGGCCAGTAATTACCCAGTTTCTTTAAAATGACATTTTATTTCTGGATTAATAATTTTATACGTTTTTAATGTTATCTTTCAGACATGGTTCATGGAATATTTATAACATAAATAAAATTGCAAACTTAGCAGTAAGAAAGAATGCAGGGTGGATTTTATTAATCTCCACAATATAATTGTAGTATAATGTACTTTTTAAGCCATTGTGGTAATGTTAATAAAATTTCATATTCTCTGTTTACTGATTTTCAAAATGGAAGATAATTTGATAAATTTGTAACACTTAAACTTTTCAGTGTGCTGCAGAAAATCTCAAGGATTTTTCAGTGCATAGTCTTTGTTGTCATGTTTATACAGAACAGAAGATGAAGTGTATTGTCTAGTGATAATGTTTTCACTGTTCTATTTTCAGGACAGTCTATTTAAAAAGTTTGAGCTTCTTGCTCAGTGTTACTGTCAGATAGGAAATTTGAAGGAGGCTTTAGCAGCAGTTGTGAAAGGTCTGAAATGGAACATGAACAAATTGAATACAGCAATTGAGATCTGGTTAAAAGTTAAGAGAGAAGCTTTTAGAAAAAACAACAAAGATATTATAAAAATGTAAGTTCCAGATCTTAAGTTTGTTTAATGGCTAGTACTATGTACAATAGGGTTTTTGTACAACATAATATTCCTGTAGCTATTTACTCTAAAATGTTCTTTTTCAGATGGTGAGTGAGTGCTAACCTTCAGTTATAAGTTCTACAGTTTTTATGGTTATATTTAAAACATACTTGACCATAAGTAATTAAATTCATGAAGCTATAATAAGTAATTGAATTAGAGTACATGCTTGTTTTATAGTTAATATCTCGCATTTTCCATGGTCCTACCTTGAAGATTGCTCTCATAACTTAAAGGAGATTTTATGGTGGTATTATCATTGAAAGAACCATCCCAATAACTTCTTATGTTTCCACTGAAGTAACATTAGGTATTTACAATAAATGTTTTGTACTTACAAACTTAACCAATAATTTATGCATGCATAATGCTTAAAATCATGGTATTATATTTAGCAACTTTACTAAATTCTTTATATTGCCTCAGTGGAAAGCAGGGCCTATTTGTTTGCTCCTGTCATTTTGTTCATTCCAGTCTTGTGAATAGAACGTCTTAAGTTTGAACAAAGGGGCTTGGACAAAAGGCACTGCATACAGTTTTCAACTTGTCTTACCTATAAAAGTCAAAGGTTATAACCAAAATGTGGAAGGTGTTTCATAAACATAATTTGCACTTGTTTACTTTTATCTAACAAACAATGAGCATTAAACATGTAAGAAAAATTTCAACTAGTACTATGTTAACTTGACTTTAAAGGAAGAATACTAGAGAAAGTAAATGCAATTGTTTAATGCATAAGTAAGAATCATTACTTTAAACATCTCTTATAATAAATTTTATGCCTCACTGTTTTTCTCTGCTATAATCTAGTTTTTATGATGTTTCTAATAATGATAAACATAATAGAATGAATTCAGCAATAATTAACAATTTAATTTTCCTAAAATTATAAAGAGCTTTTTGGTAATCACATTTGTAAATCATGAGATTGAATTTTCTCAAGAATTTATGAATTTTACTGTTCTAATGTTTAGAATATGTTTTCCCAAAGTATGTTTAAACATTGAACTAAGAGTTTCATTGCATATTTAAGAAAATGTAATAAAACTGTATTTTGGTGGATTATAAATAAACTAAAACATCAGCTGTAGTCAATTTGTGACAGTCTAAGAGTTGACTAGGGTAGTAGTTAGTGAAACTAACTTCAGGTATATGTTGAAATTTTCTCAAACTATCATTGTGTAGTTGAACGTAAGACTTTCACAGAACTTCAGAAATTTTTCTTTTCATGTATACATCTTTGAGAATTCTAGATTGTTATAGATTATCAAAAAAAAAAACTTGACATTTTTAGTCTATTTACAGCAGATGTGTTAACTTTCTTCAAGGGACTGCTACAATATAAAATTTGTTTTTATAATCTGTGACATTTTTAAGACCCTCAACAAAGCTGTAAACTCAAACCCAGTATTAAATAAGACAAAATATTTCTTCCAAGTTGTTTGTTATCTTTACAGAATATCTTTTCATCTTTCAGTCAGCACTGAAATACAAGTTACAAATTCTTCTTGTAATCTTGGCAGATATTTATACTGTTTTATGACAGTCAGTAGTCTACAAATGAAGCACTACTTTTATGGAACAGACTGTATATAAAAAGAAAATTATCCACACTCTTGCATGCCTTGTCAGCACCTTCACAAACTGTAAATTACTCATATTCCTGAGGATTGTACAGTGACAGGTGTCCAAGTCAGCTTTATAGCTTTTTATCCATTTCTATGTGAAGAAAGAGAGAGAACACAACCATGTTAAACACTGTTCCTTTCTCAGATAGCATAAGAGAATGTCCATTGTTTTGGGTATAAAATATTTCTAACTTTAAAATAAAATGCTACATCTTTTATCTTTTCCTGTACTGTACTTTGTAAGCATGAAAGTCAGTCTTTTTTTTTTTTGTTTATCAAACTCTTTTGCTCTACAGAAAAAATTGCCCCGCTACTAACAAAACCTTTTCCAACATTTTAGAACTGTGGTATATCTCACATAATTACACTAACACTTTTTAACTATATTCCAAGTCTTCATTCTCTAAAATGGGTGTTTCATTTGAGGTGTGCATCAGTCCTCTGGTGGGACAGTAGTAAGTTTATAGATTTACAACACTAAAATAAGGCGTTTGATTCCCATCTATGGATACAGATATCCCAATGTGCATTTGCTATGAAAAATAGTGTGTGCCATAACTAATGTGCTTTATAATTGTTTATCATACACAAGTATGTATTTACATACATTATATGCACAAATTTTGGTTAGTAGGTTTAAACACAACAGAACAGTTGCAGTGATGCTTACTTTCACTGCCAGATTTGTACACAAATGTTTATGGTTGTTTACCATAGTTTGTCACCTTCCATGAATATGCTTACTCAATACACCCAACACAAAATAAAACTAAACAATTCAGCACAGCAGAAAATTTCAAGAATAATGCTGAATAAATGTTTTAGTGGAAGTCGCAGCTTGCCCATGTGATCATGGAAGTTTCAAACACTATTCTGGGCTTTCTGGCTTTTCTTTATTCATCTATCTCTACCATGTAAATGTGCCATTCTTCCTTTTTGCAGATTTTATTCTT
The DNA here is from genome assembly GCF_004210375.1 of Tachypleus tridentatus. Taxonomy (NCBI): domain Eukaryota; kingdom Metazoa; phylum Arthropoda; class Merostomata; order Xiphosura; family Limulidae; genus Tachypleus; species Tachypleus tridentatus. The sequence continues at coordinate 37,619,355 of NC_134833.1, read as the reverse complement.
CATTACATAGGTATGACTTAACATCACTATTGTGTAAAGCTTTTATATAATTGAATAGCTTATGTTCAACTTGGAAAAAAATTCATTATAGCTTCAAAACTGTTTAAAATGTATAGCAGTTGCCTCCAGTTGTGCATTGTTCATATTCTAGACATCTGTTAACATCAACTGTCCTGTGTGAAAACTTGAATTTAAGCCTGTTTATGACTCGAATTGTTTTGACCAACTTTGTAAAAACTATGAAATTAAACGTACTATAGTTCAGAATGTACGTGCATTGTTATAAAAGCTGGCAAGCTTTTACAAAATATTACAAGTCTGTTTTAGATTTTTAAAAATCAATTATTTTAAAACATTTCTTTCTAAAGCTTTAAAGTCTATGTGAAAGATGATTTTTTTTAATAAGAATGAAAACACCTTTCATATTTTATTTGTATGGCCTATAGAATCTCAAATGAAAAGCTTTCATTTGTTTTTTGTATTTTTTTTTTACCCTAATACTAACTAGTGTTATCATCAAATTAAAAATTATGAAATATAAAAAAGTCAATACAACCTTTTTATAATATTGACAGATTGTAAAATATCTATCTTAACAGTCAATATCTAAGCTTTTCACTTCCTCTTGTTTTTGATTTTGTTTTAAAATATTTAGACTAAATACATGACATGCAGTTAAACACAGAAGGGAGTACTCAGTGTAAGAAACTGATTGTTACAATTATGTGAGACTTTTCACTTGAGCTGGTTTTGGGAAATTGTTAATTTACTTATCTAATTTGATGTTTATATTTTTTACATTCTAGTCAATTTTATTGAATATATGAAAATATACAAGAATAACAAGAATTTGGACTTGTATTACAGTTAAAGGATATTTCAGTCATTTGCACTCAAGATCATACTTTATCACTAGTTTGTTTTTAAATGCTGGTACTCGATAAAAGTCCTGAATTTTGTTTCAAATATACATTTTCAGACATAGGTATATCAGGTATTAAGTTATGTTCCAAAACTACTGTAATTTAACTGGTATTATAAACAGGTTAAATTCTTTCAGTCGTCTTGGACAGAAAAACGTGATCAAAAACAATGAAAGTGAGGCATAATGTCTACTTACAGATGATAAAATAAAACTACCATTTAAGGAATTTTGTTTAAAAGAAGCTGCTTTCTGTTAGTTACAAATAATCCAGTAGCAATGTCAGAGAATTATTGACACCTTTTAATGACAAAATGCTATTTAAGGGGATGTGTTGTTTAGGTTTGACTTTTGGTTTTATGTATCTCAGTAAAGCAACAAAAAGGTATGTTTGTATTATGGCCTATCAGTAATTATGTTTCTAATCAGTGGGACATTCAGAAAAGAGCAAAAAAAAACAAACTGGCACTTGTGAGGGTATATGCATCATGTGACTCATGAAATATGATTATTATGAAATTAAAAGTTAGATAAGAGAAGTTTATTTTAATTGTTCCAATGCTAAATTTATTAACTTAAATTGAAAATAAAGCTATTTAATTAAATTTTGAATATAACTGGTATGCACTTTGACCCTCCCATGTACGTAGGAGTAAAATGTGTGTACTGTAGAAATTGTATGACTTTAAGTAGCTTGGAAGGTGGGGGTGACATTTCACTTTCATTCCCTAATGATCAGTCAGTTTTCTTATTTTTTGAGAATTGCCTCAATCCTGATTTGTAATGTCCACTGTAACTCATTTCTAGTTGTCTCAGGGTTTCATCTCAAGTGGATCATGTACAAGATGTTACTGAGATTTGTAGCATAATCACAATTAACAATCCATTCTCAGTGACTTTCCACTACTATCTATGAGGAGGGTTTATTTTTTACAAACAACTTTTGAAACAATCAGAAGTCTGATCAACCAGACTATGATTCAGTTAACTCGATGGTTAGGTATAGGACTTCTCTGAGACGGTCAGTCCTCTTATGAAGCTTTCTCTAAAGCTCTTGAAATAATGCAGAATTTTCTTTTGGATATTATTTCACAAAGTATTGTAAGGAATTGAAGATACCATTTGTAAAAATAACTGTCATGGTTAACAGTATTAGAATTTGTTTTTATCAAGTTAATTTGTGGTAATTTAAGACTAAATCACAGTTACCTTGAAGGACCTAATATGTGGAATCACAGGTATAGTGATTTGTAGTGGTGGAATTATAGAGAAGACTTTGTGTAAAGCTGAAAGAAAAAGAATCCTTTGTTGATGAAAATGGAAGTGGTCAATTATGTAGGTCAAAAGTATACTATTGCACTGTAATGTTTAGTTAAGAACTAAATAAACTGTATTTAAAGATTAAAAATAACTCGATCAGCAAAAAAAAAAAAAAGGTCAAAACAATGAAGTTCAAGTCTTGATTTCTTGAGGACAGAAATAAACTTTGCAAAGACATAAAGGAACCTCTTATAATTCCAAAGTTGCATTCACAAATGGCATTTCCTCTACAGCTGAAAAATCAGAAAATTGGGTCCCAATAATGTGGAAATATCTATGCTCTGTGTGATAACTTTAAAACAATCCCTCAGACACAGGGTAAAGTAGGATACAATACAACCATCTCATGAAAAGCAGATAGTTTGTAGACTGAACCTGGTAGATGAAGTAATGCTTGGAGCTAAACTTAACGCTTGACCTCAGATGGACTTAATATGTTCAACATCAAATCTTGAAAAATTAAACATTTTGCACATGTATAGGACAATAAGGTATTTATTTGTATCATACTATTACAGAGCTTTGTTTGTATGCATAGCCTAAAACCTATTTCAATTTATACCTACTAATAAGTAACAAAGTACAGCTTTTTACTTTCAATATTTGTATTTCATTTAAAAACATTTGTCAGAAGTTTAAATAAACAGTATTAAGGGAACTGGATTGAAAATCTTGTTTACTAATAAATCAAAACACTAAATGCACAATTGTTACTTTAACTTCTTAGATATTTCAAAGATAGAAGAATCAGTGAAAAAGTACTAAGTATTTTTATTTATTTAGAGTAATATATTACAAATATAAATGAAGTGACATGAAATGACTAAGGTTGCTTTTTTTTTTTCATTTACCCTAATATCCATCTCTCCTTTTAGTTTCTGAAATTATCCCTATAAACAGACTTAAAAAATTTTATAAACATTTGTCTAAATTTAGTATTTTATTGGCTAGATAGTTTGCTTTTTTTTTTTTTTTTAACACCACTTATGGTGTTAATGTCTTTCACTTTCCTGGCTAACTTTTGTTTATAATGTCAAGAGAATAGCCATAAAAGACTGGTGTTATATTCGACAAACTAATAGTTATGCTCCTACATGTAGCAGACAGTTACATGCTTATGTCTGTATTAATGTAAAACTTTTTCTTCAACAGAACTATCCAACATCAGTTAGATAAGTTGGGAATAACAGTAGATAGGCTTGATCAAGTTGAGTTACTTCAAGCAGAATTAATAGGCTACAAAGGTGAAAGGTATTGTATTGTTGTTTTCCATTACATTAATAAATGTATGACTATCATGAATAAAATACATTAATATTCTGTTAAACTGTATTAAATGTACATAATTAGGTTGATTTTTTTCCTCAAGTAACTGTGGTTTAACTTTTATAACATTCTGATTGCTTCCTAATTGTAAAATGTTTTCAGTATCTATACAGCCCTTTACTTTGCAGGACAATTATTACTCACGTTTTTTTTCAAACTATGTATTATAGTTATGCTGTGTTTTGAGATAATGTTATTTTAAAAATGTGTGTGTACATGTACCCATCCATATATCTTATGTATCCAGTGTATCTGTGTGCTGTCCCTCATTCTCGCTGCATAATATTATGCGACACTGTTCTGTGAGACATTTTCCTTAACATAGCAAGGGTTATTGTTCCAAATGTTGCAGTAACAGCTGCCTTCAACTCATCATTAGTATAACATAACATATGGATGGACTTATGGGCCGCCCTGTATATTATTTCTTTTTAGGCATTTGTCTAGATAGTATGTACTTAAAAACAAGTTTCAGTATTAATTGTGGAGCAAATAAATACTTACAACTATTGGAATATTTCAGTATGTATCTGATACATGCATTAAAAACCCTTGTCAGAAACACTGAAAAAATTTAAAACTAGAAGGGGCAACCAATAAACAGCAATGACTACCTGTTTTGGAACATACTTTGCATCATGTTGTCCACGCTTAGTGTGTAAATTGATTCTTTTCATTAAAATATTAAATTGCACAATTATTTTTAGCAGTCTCAATTGTCATAGTTTTTGAAGTTTCTGATTGTATGGTAAAAGAATGCATGTTAAAACTACCATTAAGAACATGGTTAATGTATAGATTGTATGGGATGTGAGCAGACCAATCAGTATATTAAATTACTACTCTTTAGTTACTTTTGTTCTTCATTATAGTAGATGGTGAATTGCTTATAAATTTAATTCTTGCATGTGTATATATCTTTATGAAAATATTTTGTTTTTCAAAAACTTATTGGATACAGTTTTGTTAAAATAAATTTTAATGTGATGAGAACTGGGTGGCTAATATAATTTGCTAATTTTTGTATGATTCGTTAATTCTATTTTCACCCTGTTTGGGGTTTTTTAAGACATTTGAACTACACTTCATATGGTATGATAAACATGCTCAGGTATGATTTAAAATTAAGTTACATTTTTAATTCTGAACTGTTGTGCAAGAAATTGTACAATATATGCAACATAGTATGAAATCTATATTGAACTGGAAATGTGATTTTGTGGGTTTCTCTACAGAATTTTACATTAATAGTAAAATATTTTGTTAAAAGTAATTGTCCTAATATTTTATGCTCATAAAACTAGTCACGATGTTTGCCAAAGTATGTGGTAGATAATATATAATCCAGTGAAACAGGCATACCAATTCTAGAAAAACAGAACATACAACATTTACCATCTAAGAACAAAACTTCTTGTACTAGATTCTCTTTTTGAAGAGATTAATTTTATAAGGCAGAAATCAAAATATTATAAAAGAAGCCTGCAATTACAGACAATCTGGTATTTTTCTAGTTATTATTGGTGTAAAAACCTACGAAACAAGTAAAATTTACAGAAAGATGTGTTAAACTTTTAAGTGAAATTTTATTGGTATAGAAGTAAGTTTAGAAAAAATACATTAAAATGATTATATACATTTTAGAATACAGATAGGAAGAAACTAGAAAAGCATACAGATGCCGAGAAATCGCTAAACATTATTGTATTAGATGGAGTTTAAGTGGTACACTTAGTTACACGATAGTTCACTAACTTTGTGCTGTAGCAGTTTGTTTTTTACATACATTAATATGAATAAAATCCTGTTTATTTCAGGTATGATGCAGTTGATGCTTGTTATGCTGTAGTCCTTGCACTCCTACAGATTAGTGAAACTAATCTTGAAAAAGGCTTTGTTCTAACAGAATTAGCAGAATTAATTTGGAGTCATAATTTTCCATTCAAATGGTACTTATTTTTACCAACCATATTCTAGTAATTGTTTTGTAAACCACATTAATAAACCTTTTTAACTTTCATATTTATTACTTTCAAATTGTAAATGGAGCATCCATAACAACATTATCAAATTGTACCAGCTAAAAAAACGTTTTCAAATAGTTGTAAGTTGATCGAAGAAATGTTTATAAAGAAACATATTCTGTGTCAGACTTAAAGTTAGTCATGTGATGAGAAAAAAGATATTTCTTGTCTGTATAAAAAATCTAATTCAAAATAAAGTATCAGTAATTCTTCCAGAATAACGCCAATATACGTATTTGTTTAATAACATAAGGATATAGGGAGAAGTTTTGTATAAGTTGTACCAGTATAGATAAAATGAATCAATTTAGATATCATTCCGTGTGTGTGTGTTTGATTATTTCAACAGACTTCAAGGCTGTTATTAGTTTAATATACCATTGTTCCTGAAGAATAAATTATTTAACTTTCAGGACTGCAGCTGAATGTAGCCAGAGAGCTGTTGATTTGCTGGAAGAAGTCATCAAAATGAGTGATTTGAGTGAGTTTCAAATGGTTCAGGCTAAACTGCAATTGGCTAGCTCCTATTTCTGGTTGTATGAGACAAGAATTCAAGAATTACAAAAAGTTTCTCAGGTGGGAAGAGACTTGTGTATAGAATAGTACATTACATTATGTTTAACATGAATATTTCATGTTTGTGTCAATACGTTAATTTTGAACTGTTTAGTGACTATGAAAAGGATGTTTAGCTTTCATACATACAAAGTGGATATTAGTTCAAACCCATGGTTACAACTGTGCAGGGTTACTACTTTCTGACAAAGTAGTTATGAAATGACTATTTTCTTCATCTATTCAATTAAGAAGTATTGTAAAATTTTGAATTATTGAATTAAAATATTAGATGTTAATCATCAGTATTTTTTGTTGATGACCACGATCTGTCTGCACTTGTTACCTTGCAATAGAAAATATGCATTCATCTTACTAAAATTTGAAATGTATGCTAAAAAAATGCCAAGTGTACTGAAAAATGTTTCTCGCTATTATTAATCACTGCTGCTTCTGCTTTCCATGCTCATGACATTACCACTGCTGTCTTGCATACAGCAGTCTTCACTGCAATCTAAATTGTTTGCAAAGCCACACTTTTTAAACCTTTTTTTAATAGATTCTACTTGTATCCCATCATGCATTTTTCATCTATTTGCATAATTCACTTAATCTTCCTACTTGACATCATTTCATGGTTACCATGTGCCATTCATTCCATGTACAGTTGTGTTAAAGTTGCTTTGAAATTGAGGTTAATAATTATCAAATGGCTGCAGCATGGAAGTCATTCTGCTTGGTACTGTGGATTGGCCAGTATTGCTGTTTTTTCAGTTTTCTCTTCACTGATTTCATATGTTCTTGAAGGCTATCTAGTGCAGTTTGAAGTGTGAGATCTTGGTTCAATGTTTCCACTCCCACTTCAATCAGTTTACCAGTGAATTGTCCAGTCATCCACAATCCTCTCTGCCCTTACAATTATACCATTCTCTTCAGAATTGTCTTTAAGTTAAATTTTTTCTTGAACATTCTCCCATCAGTTAAGATACACATGATCATTTTTAAACATTACTTTTTGTTGCCACCCATTCTTGTACAATTTTCTCTCCTTTAATGCTCAAAGTAGCAACCAATGGCACCTCAAAATGTACTAGTCAAAACTTTTGAAAAACTGTACAGGTAGGTAGTACTTGAAAAAGATATGGTATTCAAAATATAGTCTTGTTTCTTGAGGTCAACTTATGAACTCCTACTTAAATTATCTTGGAAACTTTTAAAAAACAGAATGAGGTAATGAATTTAGTTTTTTGTACACAGTAAAAACAGCTTATTTACGTTATAGTGGAAAGAACCAATTTCATCCTTCCATAACTACTGAAGTATATACTTTAGGTATATCCAGGTAAATGTTTCTAAATTTTTTGTGCAGGTTCTCTGCATGTAATTAGTGACATATTTGTTTTATATTTAGCAACCAGAGAAGTTTATACAGTAAACTGAGGTATGACAGTACTGATAAAACCTTTTGTTTTCTAGATAAAGATTGTAGTTTATTTATAAACTTGTGCTTGCTTATTCTATCTTTGTTACCAATGTTCAGTCGTATTCTCTACATAACATTTTTCAGACTTTCAGTTTTGTGGATATTAATACTTTGTTGAATATTGTGTGCTTGAATACTATATTTTTGTGGCACATACTGCTCTGGTGAGTTTCCAGTCTGGGATAATTTTGAGACCATCAAAATATTTTACAGGAAAAGAAAGTCAAGAAATTTCAGACCACTTTAATTTTTATAATGTTAGACATTTAACAATTTAAGTGTTTATATCAAAATGGTAGAAAAAGGAAAATTTTGTCTAAACTTCACTTAAATTAGGTTTTTATTTTTGTATTTTTTGCTAATTTTTTCAAATTACACAGTAATATTCCCACAATATCAATAGTAACTGATATTACTAAACAAAAGTTTCCATAAAATACTATTGATTTTCTGTCTCTAAAAAGGACCTGGATTTTTAAACAACCTGGAGTTATTTCCAAGTGAATGATACACAAAGTAAAAAAATCAACAAATGATTACAATAAATACTTGAGCAAAATAACTTGATTGAGAATGTTCATGAAATGTAATGAGCTACATCACCAGGCATCTCCGGAGTCTGCTTAGTGTACTCTTTTCTCCTGGGTTTCCCATATTTCTTTTTGAAATCTCCATATGGTTTGTTAAAAGGAATTTTTCCAGTCAAAAGCATGGTAAAATTAGATTAAAACATATCTGACAAGTTCTTGATGACAAGAAACTCACTTGAAGTAAAAATGTATCTCAGGATGAAGATGGCTTAAGAAGGTTGAAATGTTCTCTGCTTTATTTTGGTAAAAGTGTTAATTACCCATACCAGCCATCTTGAGATGCATATCTGAAAAATGTTTTGGTTAACTTGAATTATTGTACTATAAACTAGTATTTGTGAATGAAGTAAATATATATCTTTGTGTTCCATTTTGTGTTTCTCCACTTCAGAATTAAACTTTAGCTGGATAATAAACAGCAGTCTTTTGCCATAGCATATGGGAAAAGTTGTATGTAATTACTTGTTAATATATTTTTTTCTTGGAAATTAGTTTTATTGCCACATTTTGAATCAGTGTGCTTAAACAACCATTTTCAAACTAATAAAATTTTGTACTGAATGTGTTAGTCTTGTTCTAATTAATTAGTTTGGTTATTTTTTTTAAATAAAATTGTAAACTGTGTATAGTATTGTTCTGCTGGAAACATGAAAAATTAAATATTAACTAACATATTTACAAACCATACAATTTGAAGGCAAATATCTTTAGCAAAACTGGTACAACATTCTAAAATATTAGGATTCAAAAACAGTGTTGTGTAAAGTTGAAAGATGTAACAATCGTTAAAAAGCATAATGTGAGGTAAAACTAAACTTTTTTTTGTGGGGGGGGTATTTCTTGACTGTTTTTCATGAGATTAAGTAGAATATAAAATATTGGAGCTTAATTTGAATTTGGTACTGTACATACTATTATAGGAATTTGAAATATGAAAGATCCTTGATTTATTGAAATTCAAAGGTGAATGTTTAGCATGACAACTATTTTATTACTAGTGAAACATAAATGAAGGTGAGCTACATGTTTTATATCAAAATATTTTATTTAGATTATTGCTTGCCAATAATACCTCTATTTTTAGGAAGAAGTAAAGAAATCCCCCATAAGTTCATTAGAAGACAAACAGGAAACCAACCGACTACCTCAAGGAGATGAAGATGATAAAGATGATGTTTGTGATATCAATCCTGCTTATCCCCATGTCAATCTTCAGCTAGAAATTGAATCATTGAAACCTTTGGACAGTGCTCTAAATCTATGGAAAGATGTTTTTCTGACAAAAAATGGTGTTCAACAAGTTATTGTTAAAGACAAACAGATTATAGAGTACATCAAAACTGCAGCTGAATTATATGCAGTTTTACAGCATGTGAGTGATTTACTGTATTTTTTAATCCAGCATTTAAAGTTTCTTTTCATGAACTGTGTAAATTTTCAAAAAATAATTAATTGATTTTTAACAAATGTCCCTAAATTTACTTGTACATAATGAACTTTTATATTCACTGTGAAAAATAAATGGTATGATATTGAGATTTTACAGATATGTTTATGGTCAATGAAAAACTTTCCTAAAATATACTTTAACTTTTTCTTTAGTCCATAGGATTTAAAATGTCTTTGAAAAATTATAGCTTTTGTTACCACTCAGGTAAATTTAAGTTCCAAACTGTACTTACTACTGGAAGTTAGTTATATAATTGAAAAATTGAACCTTAGTTTTTACTTTGAAATTTGTGTACATATTTTTTTGCTTCTTTCATATTGTTTTTCCTCCAAGATTTATCAAGAAATTCAAGCCTTACATGTCCTCCAGCAATCAGCTCACCTACTAAATAACCATTCTGAAGAGATTTATTCAATCAGCCGGCTTGTTCACATTTTGTCAAAATTTAAAATGTTGGATGTAGCAGAAACTTTAGTGAAGAAAGGGGAAGATCTTCTTAAAGAAATAACAGATGCTCAAACTTTAAGTTTACAGTTGCCCATATTGCAATCAAGGTTTATGTTGGCTTACTTAGAGTTTCTCTACCATTCTGGAAAGGTAATGTGGTTCATAATTACTGAAAAGTAAGAAAATCTTTTGTTTCTGGAGGTATTATTTGTGGAGTATTACTTATAGTAGGAATAGGCCAGATGTAAATTAAAATCTTAAACACAATACATAAACAAAATTTTATAAATACTGTCTACACTGAGTAGCAAACAAACATACTGTAGAGTAACAGCTACCAAAGTACTTGTGAAAGTTGGTAGAGAAAAAAACAAATTTCACAATACCACAGATTTGTTTATCCAATTGACTAACATTGTTGGGAAGGCATAGCTCTATCCTGCATTCACCTTGTATAAATGTAATTGCACACAACTGTGAATAGACAGTATATTTTTGACAATCAAGAAAGGTGCACCTTTCAAAAGTGCTTTAGTTATAGGATTTTTATTATTTTGCAAGAAGACTTCCTAAACCTGAGTGTTTTTCTGACATTATAGTAAGCTAATGTTAATATCCAGGAAGTGCAACCTTTTTCCTGTTTTTTTAATATGCTATAGAATTTTGATGTTTGTAATATTGTATCTGGTAAAGTAAAATTAGAAAATTAGCTTTATTATTACTGTTTGAATACACTGTTTTAACTTGCTGTTTACATTTTTGGGAATACCATTTTTGTGACTGTGGCACAATAAACTACAGAAAAAGATCTTATTGATAAATTATCACTGGCTTGCAACCACCTTTGTAAATAATTTTGGTTACTGGTAAAAATATTCCAGTGCCCCTTGATGATCAGTGACTAAACATTAGAACCTACCGAATTTTGTCAGTCATTTACTGCTAATTTTGAACTCTGATCATATTTAACCTTATTTTTGGAAGCAGCTTTCAACCATTTTCATCTTTAACTAAATATTTACTGAAGAGACTCTTGACCAATATACCAAGCAATTATTATTGATTTCTTGCATAATGTGTGTAAATATAATGAATTGTACACAAAAACCACTAATCAAACAACATTTTGGCTATTTACTAATAAGGTTACATAAAAATGAAAGTTAAGGGGGTAGAAAAACTAGGGAAAACAAGAGGGTATAGAACTATTAGCTGTCAAAGCTAGGGTCCAATGCTAGGAAAGTATTCCTGCTGTACAGTTGCAGTGTAATTATGGATAAGTTAAGTATTAACTTTACAAAATTTCTATTATTTAGTACAAAAAATTAGTTTTCAATATGATAGACCTTTAATTATAGAATTGTGGCTTTCATTTCTTTAACATTTATTATGCATGGTAACAGCATCATGACCTCAATACAGAAATATGCATAGTCATACAGCAAGAACAGTAACAGCGTAACAAACACATCAATGTTTTAAGTTTGATACTTTTTTCTTTTTTTTTTTAGTGAAAGTACATTTTGACAAACTGTTCATCAATGTAATCTGTGTAATGATACACAGAATTTTAATAGTTGTAAAACAGAATGCTGTCAAACTTGGCAGTCAGACTAAATATGTAGGAAGGATTCAATTAGTAAATAGTTTTTTTTCTATTTTTCATAGTTTGATACAGGCCATAAGTTGTTGAAACAGTTTGATAGTTCTTCACTGTGGGAGAAAAACACCAAAACAACTATGCTTCTTCAAGCTGAAACCAAACTGGTAGCTTGTCTCTTCAACTTGTTGCCATCATCAGCATTTAGCAATGGTTCTATTCAAAGAGATGACTGTGCTTCTAAAAATAAGCTATTTCCTGAAAATCCTACCATTTTAGCTTTAGATGCTTGGAAAGTCTGTATGGGACTAATCAAGTATTTATCTTCAACAGAAGCACAGAAATCTTGCAAAGGTAATTTAGTTTTAATAAGGATTGTCAGGTTAAAACAAAGTTTATAGACATTTCTGCCACGATGTAATATTCTTAAAGGCCCATATGAGCATCTTTTTAAGATACTTAGGAATATGGGATCACAAGTTCTTTTCTGTGTGTGTGTGTGTGTGTGTGTGTGTGTGTGTAAGATACTAATCATAACCTTGGTACTATAAGAAAGAAGCATATATTTATAGAAGCTTACTATGTGCAGTAAAAGTACCTTTTGTGGTTACAATATTACTTTATAGGTTTATTACTTTTACTTTGAAACTGTTACAGTTCAATATTCATATAAATCAGCTGTGGCGTGTGGGGAACTGTCAAGCTTCTAGTGGCATGCTATTAACAATTATTATTAGGCTTGTTCATGCTTGATCTGAACCTGTTTTATTTGAAGGTAACACTGTACACCTTGTGTGATTAAGAATTATATTCTATAATGTATGACTACTATCAGAACTAGACAGTTAACAATTGTAAAACAAATGTTTATATTTAGTTTTTGCAATGCAGAAACAAGTGGTACAAATTGTACTTTTCCAAAATGTGCTCTAGACATTTTTAGCTGCTTATATATTGTTTAAATTGTAGATTTTACTTTGAGAGCTTATAGCACTAAAATGCAGTTTTTATACCTCTGGTGGACACAGGTTATTTTGTGTCTGCATTTTAGAATAAAAGTTATTCATGTTTGATATTCACATGACACTACAACATCAGTGGTAAATGTTGCTCTAACTCTATATGGAGTTTGTATTGTGGGGTGTGGCATATGATTAGATAAGACAGTAAATAAATGGATGAAATTCATGCCAGTTGCTATGAAATCAATCTTACTTTAGGTAGGTGTGCCTTTTCACATACTTTGCAGTTTTTACTAGATTTTCAATTTACTAAAGAAACACTTACTTAGTGTTATTTTTTGAGTGCAAGCAAACAATTTTTCAAGTATCTTACAACTTCATGAGATATACAACAATAAACTTGTAAAGATGTGTAATAAAATCTAAAAGAAAAAAGTTAAATTTGTTTTTACACAATGTTTCACATTTATTTTTTTATTTTTTCTACTCAGTGACTGAAGTATTTGTTTGAAGATTATTTAAATTTGTCTGATAATGAAGTTGGACCATCATTTAGTCAAATCTGATATAAAATTTCAAGTTATTTGAGTGTAAAAGCATGTATTCAGAACTGTAATCATGAACTTAGAAGTACGGTTATGACTAAAATTCTCATAGAATAAGACAAGACTTTTAATCACTTTTCAGTGATACCATTTCTCTTCAACAAAGAATAAGCAGAATATTTAACATAAAACCTTTAGAGTATCTAAGTGCACAAGTAAAAAGCAGTCTGGAACAAATAGAGAAGCTATATTTCTATTTTCCAGTTTTTAGACTATTGATGATTTGACCCTGACCTCATGTCTTGTTTTAGAAGGGTTTCTAGATGTGCAGTAAAACAGGTAAATGGTTTTGTCAGGTCGAAGCTGCAGATTAAATTTAACTTGGGAAAAAAAATGTATAGTTTAACAGATAATTGTCTAAGCTAATAGTGTAACATTGTAGCTACTTAGTCCAATTTGGACCAATGAACAACTTTCACATGTTGAGTGTGCACCAGCATATCAAATTTTAAAATCTGTAAAAATAACTAACTATTTTGACAATTGTTTAAATTAAACTTTCATTTTATAACATTTATTCATTGAAATGTGCAAAAAAAATTAAATTTTAACTTGGATTTTTGTATTGTTCTGAGAATTTTTTCTCTAAACAATGCATTTAAGCATTTATAAAAAAAATTATCCAATCCTTAATTTATAGGCTTATGTTTTTTAAGAATCTCGTTTTTTCAGGGTTTTGTTTACTGTTATTTTACTTTCTCTGAATTTTTTTTGTGCACACCCTTTTAAAATCTCAGTATGTTATGTGAACAACTACTTGAATATCAGCTTTGAAAACGGCTATTTAAAAAAAACAGAATATTATCTATTTGCATAAATAGAGTGAATAAAGTTGTATGAGAAGTTATTATAGTTTCATGGAAAAATTATCATATGTAGCTCTTGCAGCACAGGTCAGTGGAACTTAGTGAGGATTTTGGAAAACTTAGAAACAAGCTATAGATCTGGAAATTTGTCTTAGTTTCCTAAGACATTGTATTCATTCCTGCAGGTGTTTTACTGTTAAATTACATTTATTTTAAAAATAAAATGTTTTTGTTGGGGTAATCCCAGTCGCATTTAAAGAATGTAGTAGGCAAAGTCAAAAATATTTTGAGTCAGATTTCATCAAATTCTTATTTTATTTGCTTTTTTGTACTATCATTAATTTAATTCACTTAAATAGCATAGCTCACTAAACACATTTATCTATTGAACAAGAAACTATTTAAGAAATAATTTGATCTCAGCCAAGAGCTTTGCTACCTCGCCTGGTCTGATGCAATTTTGCTGGCAGGTAATTGGTTACTGATAAATTTTGAGTTTTTTCCATGCTTTGAAGTAGTGACTGCTGTAAGCAGTGAAATAAAATATCAAAATAAATGTAAGTAATCAAGTTAAAAATGATTGGATGTATAAATTGTAACTTTCTAATTCACAGTAAAATAAAAGTAAACTACAATGAAAGGATGTGGTTTTAAAGTATTTTAAAAAGTGTCAAAAAATTCAATTTAGAGGAAAAAACAAGACAAATCACATATATTTATAAAACTGAAACTAGATTGTGATTAGTAAGTTTTTAATTTTCATGCAATGTGGTTAAGTATTTTTACTGTGGAAAGGAAAAGTTAGGGAATATCAATAACCCATGCTTCCTTACCCCAGAAAGTTAATGTACCCTTTATTTTTGTGGTGTTTCTTGATTGCTGGTATTAATACCGTTTGGCATATGAATTTGAGTCTGAAATCATTCTACCTTTTTTAAAGTTCCCAGTATTCTTTTAAAAACATGGTTTGTCCATTTAATTTCTAGTTTACACTACATTTTAATCTTTGTTTTATCTTGCACTTGCATTGATGTAGGTGCTGGTGTTAGCATTTATCTTCTATTACTTGAACAGTAATGAAGCTTCATACTTTTATCTTTTTTTTCTCTACAGTTGTCATATAAAATTAACAATGCTTTCTTGTCATTGTGTTACAAAAATTCTTTGTTATAAGAATAACTTGTCTCTTCCAGATTATCTCAGCTACAAACCTGCACTTCTGCATACATTACTAAGTTCAACAATGTTAGTTGGTCAGCTATATATAGATGTTGGTGCACCTAGAGAGGCTCGTTGTTACTTAAAAGACACACTGAAAGTTGCACAGGAAATGGCATTGGCTTGCAGGTCTGTTTTTTGTATTTCCTCGGTTTGTTTTTTGTTGAAGTGATATAAAGATTTATCAGTACTAATCTGTTAGAATAGAAAGATATTTTGTAGCATTTGTTTATCAAGTATTTATATTTAGCCATGGCACAAAAGCATATAGAATGGCCAAGTTTTTTCAAGTTAAAACCTTTAACTTGTTCCATCTCTTGAGTGATTTTGAGATATAATAGCATTCATGGCTATTGAGGATCTCTTTTTTTAAACAGAATGTAGAATATATTTTACCAATTATACACTTCAAAATAATTTATTTTAACCTCCTATTATTAAAAGATATAAAAATGTATAATTTGCAGAGTATGAGGAGACTTTAAAGAAATTTCTTCCTAATTTCAATAATACAGCTCTATAATGATTAAAACTTGTAATATATAAATGCCTTATAATTCTAGTTTCGTTGAGTAGAATGTATAAATTCTTGTGTGTTACACTCATTACATTATTTTAATTAATTTCTGGTCTAAGTCATCAGAATTACTGATCATTAGTACATTTTTACTTCACTGGCATAGCTGTGATGTTCTTATTTTAAAAAAGGCAAAGTTGGGAAAGACTATTTATGACAAAGAAATTGAGATTTTGTTCTACCATAGGCTAGTATGATATACTTGTATAAAGGAAGTATCATCAAATAACCAGTTTAATTTTTATTCCTCCATATTTTTAATATAATAAATCTAAATAGTTATTGTACTTTCTGAAACATTGACATTATTTTCCTCAGTTTCTTATATTACTTTGATCTAATCTTCCTAAGATATTTACCTAGTACAGCTAAAAAAGAATAAATTACAAGATGTCTTTACATTCCTTCTTTCAGAATTTCAAAATTGTCTAACAGTAGAGCACTGTGACCTAGCTTCGAGTGTGCTTTTTTAAGCCTTTTGTCTTACTTTGCTTTTGATATTACTCAAATATAATCTGTGTTCCTAAGAATCTTTTGATACATACTGTTTGTGATTTATCAAGTATATTCCTAATTATGTTTACTGTTTTTAAATTGTTTATTCTTCTCCAGATCGGCAGAATTTCTTCTTACTCTTGCTAATCTGGATGCACTTTGTGAAAACATTAATGATTGCAGAGTGAAGTTGAATGGTGTTGAATATATTTTACACACTAGTCTACCAGCAACTTCTGTTAATTACCAAGTAGTAAGAGAGAAAGATGAGCTGAGTGATGGAAGTGATGAAGAGGACTTTTTGGTAAGAAGACCAGGTCGTAGTTTGCGAGGCACAGTACGAGAACAACTACTGCATGGCCATCAAGAAACGGGATCTTCTCCTGTTTCACAGCAACGTGTCAAAACTTCTATACCAACTCAGTGGGAACATTCCATAAGCTGCTGTTGTAATCTTTGCCAACATATAAAACTACATTCTTTGGAGCTAGAGATAGTAGGTCTTCAAGCTTACTGTTTAGCTGCAATGGGGTCTTGTTCTCAGGCTATTAGATGGTTGAAAGATGTTTTGAAACTTGTAACTTTTTTAACCGACAAGGTGGATTCTCTTCTCAGCTCTGCTGTAAAAATGATTTCCATCAACAATAATGTGGCAAATAAGCAAAAGTATGGAAAAACAAATTCTGTTATCAAAAATACTTCATTTTTACTCCCTTTGTCTAAAATTAGGAGTGAACTTGCTAGGCTTTATATATCTGATGGAAATCATCAGTGGGCCCTCAAAGAGATTAAACTGTCTCTGGTAGAACTGAAAGAAAATCTCCAACCTTTCTACGTGTCAAATATGTATGCTTTAATTTTGTACCAGCAAGCAATTCTGAGACTTCAAATGTGTGGTGCAGAAGGTTATAATTTTATGAACATCTCAAATAATGTGTGGTTTATCAAAACAGTGGAAAGCAATGCACCTGATGCTTATGTTAGTCCTATAGATGAAATATCAAAAAACATTGCAAAAAATTTCCCTTGATGATAAGTTTGATACTAAAATAACAAAAGAGTACTGTGAGGTAGAGAAAACCCCAGCTACTTTTATTAAGACCAAAAAACCTGTTAAAGGCACTGGAATGACACGTTCTTGCAGAGCACCAACCAAGAAAGCCCCCAAAACAGTTGTACGAAATTATTTAAACTCATTAGGAACTTCTGCAGAAAATCAATCAAAGTTGAAAGATGGACAAAAATGTGCATCTCTTATGTATGAATTTGGTACCACAGATGATGATGAGGATATTGGCAGTGATGAATGTTTTGTAGTAAATAGTTACAAAGGTCATAAGACTAAATCATCAGCTGGAGTCTCAAAAAAGAGGAAAGACTCGAACACAAAGGACCCAAAGGGATCTAAACATTATGTGTGATTCAAAGACTACTCAGCCAGAATTACCTGGTTTGTTTATTACACCAATGAAATCCAGAAAACAGCAGCTCAAAAGGTATCCAACTGCTACAGAATTGGATACAAGCAGTGAAATTCCTGAAAAGATTTCAGATAGGTTAACTCGGACAGATAACTTAGAGGAAAAAGACATTGGAGATGATACTGTGCAAAAAGTGTTTCACAGTCAAACAAAAAAAAAAGTTTTGGAAGTATTATCTCCAGGTTTCAACAAAGATCCTTTGTTTAACATTGATACCATGTGTCAGATGGAAAAAGAAAATGGTTCAGATGTTTTACACAGTGAAAAACAACTGAAGAAACGGAAAAATAAAACTTCTAAAGACAATAACTCTGTAAAAGAGGTTCCAAACACAAAGAGAATAACAAGGTTAAGAAAAAAGCAAAATAAAGAGTCAACAAAGATGACTGTAGAACATCCACGAGATGATGATAGCTCTATTTTAGATGATGTGCTGACATCTCCAGTTTTAGAATTTGCTTTAAGTCCAGATATTCCTCTGAAAGACTCAGAATTTTTCAAAAACTGGTCACCTAAGTTGTCAGAAATTGAATTAATTGCATCAGAAGGACAACAGTTTCCTATCAGGCCAAGAAACAAACAAAAATCTGTGACATTTTCTCTTGGTAATGATACTTTTATGTCAAAAATATCTGATGTTGGATCTCCAGAAGTATTTCGAGTAACAGAAGAAGCTCCAGTTACTAGTTCTGTAAGAAATAATTCTTCAAAGAGGAAATCTTTGAATAAAAAACATACTAAAGCTAAAGATAAGAATTTAACAAGTTCCATAATAATAAATTCTGAAAGTCATAATATCAGTGATAAAGAAGAAGCTACATGCAGTGTTGTTCGCTCTTCTGTTTCGGACTGTAACATAGCATCACTTCTTTCTTGTCACGAAACTTTAGATGTGAGATCAAACTTGGAGATTTCTCCACAAAGTCATCTTACTGAAAACTGGTGTGAAGAAAATCACAAAGGTTTGTGGTCAAGATCTCTTAAATAATTCTAAAAACAAAAGGGCACAGAAAAATTGGATATTTTAGGTAATGTAAATCTTAATTTTAGGTTTTCTGATATGTCTAAAATAAAGTTTTTTAGTTTTATCAGTAACTAAAAAAATTCAATAAGTAGTTCAAACCATCCTGAACTGCATGTGCAATTTAGTAAGACTGTTTCACAATACTTATTAACATTCTTACATTTGTATAAATATATAAAGTAGTTATCATTGTAATGATTTCTTTTCTTGAACAATTAGTATATAAAAAAACAAATTTGCAGGGTAAAAAGGAAATAGGCTAGCTATTAAGCAGTAATGATGAGAAAACCTACTTGTAGAGAAAAATATATATGTAAAAATGGCTGGTTTGGGTTGAGAAAATTTTTTATGTAGAGGAGTAAACAAAGTTTCGACCTTCTTCGGTCATCATCAGGTTCACAAAGAAAGGGGTAACTGACTGATAGCTGACCATATGTTTGAAGGGGGTTGTGTAATTGAGTGTAAGAATGTAGAGGGCATGCTTAGATGTTTGAATATATTTTTTAATATACAGTTAAGACAAAGTGTTCATAGCATAGTTTTATGGCTGTGTTTATTTGGTTTTTTAGTATGTTGAGTTTTTGTTTTTTCATGTGCTGAGTCCCAAGGAATGTATAGTCCTGTATGGGTGATTTTTCGGTGGATTTCTGTTTTGAATTGCATGTCGGTTCTTGTAATTTTAAGGTTAAGAAATGATATTTGATTGCTTTCTTCCCATTCACATGTGAAGTTAATGTTGGGATGTATAGTGGTGGATGTAATGCTGTGTTAATTGCTTGTGTTTCAACTTATGTCAGGAAAATATTGGCTAGAACAGGTGATACTGGGTTGCCCATGCTTAGGCCATTTGTTTGTATATAGTTGTGGTTGTTGAACATGAAGTTTGTCTTCATCATGGTGAATTCTATGAGGGTTGCTAATTGGTTGCTGGGAATGTCTGTTGATGGGTTAGGGTCTTGGATATAGAGTTCTATGGCTATCTTGCAGGCTTCAGCAGTTGGGAGTTCTGTAAAGAGGGATATAACATCAAAATTGGCCATTAAGACTTTATGATTAAGTTGATTAAGATCAGACTTGAAATTAAGTCTTTGAATAAGCTGGCTGATGTTACATATTTGGAGAATGCCCATGCTGTGTATTTACCAAGACTGTAATTGAACAATTCATATGTGAACATTATTGGTCATAATGGACAATCTGGTTTGAGGTTTGGGGATGCTATATATTTGTGGTGTGTGTGTGTGTTGGTCTTTGTGTAGGTAGGAATAGTGTTTTTGAACTTGTGTTGGCTTTTCTCACTTTTAGTAGTATTTTGTTTAGTTGTTTTTGTGTGTTTTTGTTGGGTTTGTGTGGACTATGTTCCTTGGGACTCAGCACATGAAAGAAAACAAAAACTCAACATACTAAGAAACTAAATAAACACAGCCATAAAACTA
Organism: Tachypleus tridentatus; assembly: GCF_004210375.1. NCBI lineage: Eukaryota > Metazoa > Arthropoda > Merostomata > Xiphosura > Limulidae > Tachypleus > Tachypleus tridentatus. The sequence continues at coordinate 37,599,034 of NC_134833.1, read as the reverse complement.
TGCTCACCAGATAAAATTAATGACAAATTAGACAAAATAAAACAATACTTCATCAACATCAATAAATTTCCTCCACAAACTAAAAACGCACGCACGCACACACACACACACACACACACACACACACACACACACCTAGACAAAATCAACTAACAAAGTAAAAATATTTCATGAATTTAAAAAAAAATCACAATTATATACCACTGCATACCATATATTCCCAACATCAGCAGAAAAATAACCAATATTTGGCAAAAACTAGTAACAAAATGGCATTGGAGGTAATACCAAATTTATTTGAAAACCAGGTACAAAACTAAGGTCCATACTATGTAAAAACTACACTGACAAACATCACACCAGTATTATTTAACAGATGCAATGTGATAACTGCTCAGACTTCTATATTGGAGAAACAAGTAGAAAAATGAAAACCAGATTCAAAGAACACAGTCACCTTCACACGTTTTTGAACCCTGCAAATCAAATGCACAACCATAGAAAACACCCAAATACTAAATGAAGAAACAGACATAAACAAATGCAAAATTAAAGAAGCCTTACTTGTACAATAACTCAAGCTCAAAATAGACCAATACAAAAGAACACCTTTATACCTATATTCAAACATCTAAGTACAGCCTCTACATTCCTACACTCAGTTACACAATCACCCTTCAAACATGTGATCAGCTATCAGTCAGTTACCTCTATCTTTCTGTGTGAACCTGACAATGACTGAAGAAGGTCGAAACGTTGTTCACTTCTGCACATAAAAAATTTTCTCAACCCAACCCAGCAGTTTTTACATGTATATTAGGCTAGCCATTGCCTACTCATTAGTATCCACCGACTGTGCATCCAAAAGTTCTGAATATGAGGGCTGTGTGTCCACAATAACAGTTAGTCAATTCCAGTTATTTGGTTAGATAAAAAATGAAAGTAGTTGTTGCTGAATATTAGCTTTTCCTTGAGTCATCAGTTCAAAATTAGAAACGTGTTTAGAAATAGCCATTTGTGACACTTTGCACAAAATTTTAAAACAAACAGGCTACAAATCTAAAGTAAGTTTATTGTCCATGGTTGTGCAGAAAATGTCATTCATCTGAAGAATCCAGTTTGATTGTTGGAAATATAGAATTTCAATAATGTTGACAGTTGTGCTTTAAATAGTAATAAACTTGTTTAAAATTATATTACTGATTTTCAATAAAATTGTTTTTATTGTATGTTACATTAACACTGCAAATGGTAGGGTAGGTTGTTATAGATGAACTACATGAATAAATATAACAAATTATAGGCCTTGTTTTCTGGCTTTGTCATTTGCTCCTTAAGAGTATCTTTTTAGTATATAAACATTTTAGTTTATTTAATATCTGTTTACATGTATTTTATATGTACAATTTTCCATTAATTTAATCTTGTCAACAGTTTAAAACCTTTTCATTTTTCATGCATATGTTAAGGTCAATTAGTGATTAACATTTTTTTTATCACTTGGAGTGATCACAGTTCCATCTATTAAATACACCAATAAAAGTTACAGTGCAGCATTGTTGTTGAATGTTTCATGGTATGTTATAATTTGTAGCTTTTCATTTGTTTTTTATAACTAGGCACTTTGTTAATGAAGGTTAAAGAAGATCTGTCTGAAGCTTTATCACTTATACAGCATCATCCTCCTTGTCCTTTGTATGGTAACATTTGTCAATTGCTGTCTCTGTTGAGTGGTGTAGAGGTAAATTTTATCTATTTTTTCCCCTGTTTTAAAATGTGCAGTTATAACTGATTTGTGGTTTGACAGCATTTCAGTTCTGTAAAGGTCAAAGGACCAGTAATGGAAACCTTTTGAGCTAATCTTGGGTAATATTATTAATGGACAACTACAGTTTTAAGTTGTGCCAAGCTATCATAAACCACCTAAATTGATGACAAGAAGAATTACTGATTCAAACTTTCTTCTTACCCTTCTCCTAATAACATGAAGACATAAATTAAAAACAGTCATTAAGTATACAATTGTAATAAAACTATATTCTGAAACTGTTAATGTTTCAGAATAATTATTGTTTATAATTGTATACTTAAAAATGGTTGTATGAGTGTTTTAATTATTCATATTTACACAAGTAGTTTGAATTTAGGCTTTTAATATGGGGATGCATTTGTTCTAGTTTTCATTGTTGATTTCAGTTTCTACAGATCAAAGAAACCTTTTAAAAGCATGACATTTGACATGCATGTATATATTCCATACCTTGAAACTTTTGTAATTACACCAATTGTAATGATTGGCATTCAAGTAACAGGATTGTTTCCTTGTCCATTTGATAAATATAATAATTCTGTCAAAACACGTTTTATAGTGATACTGCTACACTTGCACTAATCATGAGCTGTCTTATAATGAAATCCTCTCATTTAACTGACTATATATGTGGAATACTTAACAATATTATAATGTTATACAGTTTAATGATATTACATCTTGAGATACAATATTTTCACAGTATATATTTTTATAATCTATGAAAATCAGTCAGGAAGGAAAACTCTAACACCAAGTTACTAATTATAGCATGGGGAATTAAGATGTATCCTGGGTTTTGAGATATTTAAAGTAGATGTAGAAAACACTAAGGATAGACTGTATGCCACATAGGTTAATTTGCATGCATTGCATAATAAAGAAAAGCAAATATGAATGTTAAAGCCCATGACATCTCTCATCTATGGTATTTTTCACTTTCTGCAGCTAATTGTATAAAAGTGACTACTTAGAAAGAAACAAAACTAGCAAGTTATTAACAGGCCACCATAAGTAATATGTAAACCTTATATACAAATTATGCTATTCAGCCACAAAAATGGTAAAAACGTTTGTTAATTAAACTGTAATTGATTAATGGACCATAAGTGATAAGGTCCAAAATATTATACTAAAGATTAAAAATATAGTATTATTACCAAAGTTCTTAAGTGTTATTTCATCAACTACCTTGAACAACCAACAGGTAACTAACATCTACTGAACATAAATGCAACTGATTATTGACACTAATTTGTAAATTCGTTTTATTATTTTTTTGTGTTTTTCTTCTTGCATTTATTTTGTCATTTATTTTTTCATGGTTTACATAATTATAACAAACATTATCTAACTGTTTTAAAGTGCTGTTTGCTATTCTTTCTTATGAGGCATATTTGTTAAATTGCTTTGTTTTTTCTTACTATTTGCCCTCAGTGGTGCAGCAATATGTCAATAGACTAATACTGCTAGAAACTGAACTTTCATACCTGTTGTGGGCAGAGCACAAATAGCCCATTGCGTAGCTTTGTGCTTAATTCCAGTCACTCATTCTTACTGTGAGTGTGTGCGTGCCAAGGTCCAGTATAAATAACATTTCAGTCTTTTATTATGTTTCACAAATATTTAAATATTTTCTTGTTTTTGATTCACTGCTTCTTGTTTACAAAATTTGTTAACCACCATCATAAATAAACAGAATAACACCAGTTGTAAGAAGTGTGGAGAAGTGTATTGCATTACTCTCTGTACAGATAATTGTGCTTGATACAAGATTTGAGTTTCAATAATGTGTACACTTGGAATAAACATGACTATCTCACTGTCAAACACTTTACAGTCACAAATAGGGAAATGTGTTGTCAGATTTGAAGTCCCGATTGAATAAATGGTAATCGGATATAACCATACATGTTACTGCATTCTTCTGCCCAGATCCAACTATGTTGGTGTAAAAGTCACATGGAAAATAATTTAAGCATGGAATATAAAATTTGAAAAGTAATGTGAATCCTTTATTTGCATACTTTTAATGTTTGTTATTGTAAAATGTTGAATTTTGGGCATTTTAGATTCTTGTACACAACACAGTAATATTAGGTTAGCTGAGAAATGCTCAAACAAGTTACTATCACCTTATAATTAAGCTATGTATAGCCTTGGGTAAGGAATTTCTCTAGTATATACAATGTATGCTCATCTTTGTATTCTTGACTTTTGTACAGTGAATTTTTTCATTTAACATTTATTTTACAAAACCTGTATCGTGACAAATTTAGTATATTTGAGCTTGTCAGTCAGACAAGTTTATTTTAGTCATCTCAAAAGTGTTGCCTGATATTACACGAGATTGTTTGTTGCTTTTAAATCATACACTCTTGAGATATATAATATTGAATATCTAGTCTCAAATTCGATAGAATGGTCACTTTACATTTGAACTATTTATAAACATTGTTACAGACTGCAAGTGAAAATTATTTTATAGGTAAGAATGTAATTGCACCTAAAAAAAAAAAAGGGGGGGGGGTGAAAGCTTATATGGACAGCAGTCTCCTTCATCAACCTAACTGGACCAATAAGAGATCACAAAATTCAACACTCAATTGAACATAATATGGGATTTATTGTCATGGGTGATCCATGTTCTTCATATTCCAATTAAAAATTATACATAGTCAAATATAACATCCTAGAAGTACTTTTAATGCAATTGGTGCAATGTTCTTAAACTGATGTTAAATATGTATAGTAGTTTATCTCTAAGTAACATTTAAGTCAAACCTAAATTTTCTATTGTATTAGAATACCCATAATAAACAAGTTTTAACAGTATTTAATGGTAACTAGAATTGGAATGAACACCAAATATACAAAATATTATATAGATCAATACCTGAGTGGTTTCTTAATTCATCATTTACATTAGAATTATCTTTTTAAACATTTTTAAGTCATTTATACACTAAGTTACTTGTATGTCCAAGGTATTTTGTTAATTTCAAAGCTCCTATTAATGTCACAATATGAACAAGTTCAGTTTCAGTTGAATGAAAACATTATTCAAAAACTTCTTAAGATGCACTCCACTTACATTATTTTACATTATTGTCTTTAACATGTATTTTATACGCATCTAATTGTAATTTTTCTATTATCAAAAAGTTAATATCAAATTTATTGTTAATAGAAATATGAATGCATAAATGTCTGGTTTCACTGCAGAAGTTTGGTTAATATATCTGAATGTAATAAAGTGCAAGGGTTACTTTACTAATCTGTATTTCTCAAAAGGGAAGTTAATCTTGCTTAAATCTAAGTATAAAATTTGAATGGAACTTGAAGGGCTGGTCACTATTCTAATAAACACCTGTAATACCAATATAAACAAAACCTTTTTCACCCTAAAGTGTTGTGGATTGCTGGTCAAACTTAAGGAATGCTTAGAAAAACAAGTTATTGATCTCTTGCCTCATAACTTTTCCTGGTTTAGTTTGTTTAGTGCTCCTTTGGTGAAGACATTTACGCCCAGTCCTTCACTTCTAGTGACACTGAAACATGTCCCATCTCCATAGGGAAAGCTTTTATGAAGCTCAGGGACATCACTAAGAGTAAATAGGTCCTCCTGTGACAGTTCTTATTTATGCCTTCTAACAGTAGTGTTGAAATGTGTTACTTTTATTTCCCTCCATTCAGCTTGAACAAAAAGCAAACTTTTCATGTTTTATAACTGAAAAATAATTTTGTAACAAAATTAGTTCCTCTTTAAAAGGTTCCAATGAATAAACATCTTTTGTATAGTATATATTCTGTACACGCAGGGGTTCCATCAGCCAATAAGGTACGAGTGCTATGTAGTAGCTGTATTTTTACTTGATCTCTAAGTGTTAATTGTTCAAAGTCTACATTCATTAAATCACCAGTTCTCTTAAAATATGACTGCTTCACCTATTAACATAGCTTCCTTGTCACCAAATGGTTCTTCACAGTTCTTAATCTCTCCTATATGTATGTACATTTAAACATACACATCACTTATTGCATATAAAGTTGTCATTAAGACTGTAAAACTTAAATTTCACAACATCTGTGTATAAAACATGTTACATGACAAAACTGAGCATTTCTAGTTTTCTAACAAATTTGTATTGAATAACAAGTGTATCAGACTTGTGTATGGTTAAATCTTTTGTGTTATGTATATATGAGACTTAAGTTTTGAAGAAATGCTACATTCTTCAATTCAACCATAAATGATATGTTAATTTAAAATTTACAGCTGGTGTAATTTTTAATTTGAACCACTTGCAGGACAATGGATTCCCTGATGTAGAGAATCAAAGAATTGCAGCAGCTCATTATTTTAGTGAAAGTGTTGCTGTTACGTTGAGACATCAAGCTTCCATCTGCTTGACAAAAAAAATCAGGTAAGACCTATTTCCTTTGGTTCTGTGACTTATCTCAAGTCATGTAAATAAAGTTAAATTTCAAATCTAAAAACATTTTCTTAATTAATAATTGTATATCTGTGATTTACATACTCTTAGCAGGTCTCTGATAAAGTATCCTATGCTTTCCATGTGTTATTGGTAGCATAATTGATCCTGTCTTAAATTTATTAGGTAGTATTTTCTTTTCAATAAGGGAAGTTTTGAATCTATTTAAATAAATCTTAAGTTTAATGCATTAAATCAATTGTAAAGTTGTTTGAGTAAGCATAACCCTGCTTACTTCTTACAACACCTATGTATGTAACATAATGTATAGTTGAGTGTTAGTAGCCTTACAAAAGATTTATATTAAATCATTTGAATAGCATAGTTGTATCATGCTTTACAGCCCATGGTTAAGTCATCTTTTGTGTTGTATGTATATATAACATAATGTTAAGCATATTAGTTTCAAGTAATAATTCCTAACTGGTTGGAGCCCTAGATAGGATAAGAATGTAAAGTTACTACTATAATTTGTTGAATATTAAAAACTAAAATTATTTCACTGTCTTATAACATGTTATTTCTTTCAGTGAATTGGTTAAATTAGTAATATTTAACTAATTAAACCTAGGTGGGTGTCTCAAATGTAGTTAGTGTAAACAAACCAAACAGAATATTAAGATTTAATGTGCTTTTATAACTTGCTTCAGTATTAAAACTGTAAGTGATAAGGCACTGTGAGTGTTTTAAATAAGACATTTCAAAACCCATTCAGCTGAGTGTACACAAATTATCATCCATAAACTTTGTAATATCTTAATGGCAGTTGAACCCCCACAGTTTTGGAAGATTGAGCTGTTAGTCACTTCATTTTCTATTTTAATACTCTAATATTTTAGGGCTCATTTTGTTGCACTTTTGTTTTTAATTAGAATATTCTGGCCAGGTATGTTATTGATTGCATTGTGTAAAGATTAAGCATAATCTTGTATTTAATTCATTTTTGTTCTCCAATGATTTTAGGTATTCTTACAAAATCAGTGGAAAATAACTAAACATGCTATTAAATTTATTTCATAAATTCTTAAAATACTACCTTGTGCATAACACAAAACTAAAGACCAGTTCTCAGAGATCACCTAAAAAATTAATTTTATTTCTTGAATTTAATTAATGCATTTGTTTATCTCAGAAACACATCTGCAGCAGTTGAAGTTATTCCTGTGGAGACTCCACTCTCCAAGGAAAGTCAGAAATTCACAATTGAAGTTACTGATAAAGTACAAAAAGAGATACTGCAATTCAGTGATGATCAGAAGTTTCAAAAGATCATGGAAAGAATTGATTATATCCCTAAAGGTGAATTTAGTTACCAAAATAATAGGAATTCCATTTAGTTTTGATCAAACATCTAGTGTTAAAAGAAACAAGAATAACTAAGAAGTAAAATTTAAATCATTTCATAGTCAAAATCTTATGGAATTTGGTAACTATATTTTCATAGATTACATTTATTATTATAGGTTGGACAGTGATTCAGGTATGTGCAGTACCACAAGATTTTTGTCTGACAGCAAACTTCTCTTGCTTCACAGTACCTGACCTGTTAGTATGTAGATATAGGCATGGACAGAATCCAACTTTTGTCTTGTTTAATAGCAGTCAAGACACTCAGGTTTGTTTCTTTCAAATATGGTCAAAGAATTATCTGTGAACCACATTTAAAGTTACTGAAGTACTCACTTTTATAATAGAAACTATTGATTTGAAAAATGCAGTTTCTCTTAATCATTAAAGTTGTTTTTTTTTTGGTTTCTGTGGGCATTGAAATACTTGTTTTATTTTTGGAATAACATTATTTTTATCTAATTAATTTCAGCTTTCCATCCAGAAATGTCTAGAAAGCTTTTTCAAAATTAATCTTTTGTTTGTTTGTTTGTTTGTTTACTAGTATAAATCACTAAAAATTAAGCCTTTTATGCTATATCAGCAACATTCTCCTATAAACATTATCTGTAACAGATGTCATTACCATAAAAGCTTTTGAATATTCTTTGACAACTGAAGAGAGATTTATTAACACAAATATACTTTTATATTTTGCAAAGATTATAGGATATTAAACAAACCAAATGTAATATCTACATAACTGTTTGTGTTGTATTGTACTCTGAAACAATATAAATGCACTCTCATGAAGTCCATTGCTTTGACTCTGGAGTTAACATACTTGTGACTATCTTTTTTCTTTTCTTTTTTTCGTTTAATGTATTGTTTAGGTATATTCATGTTGACCGAACATTGTTGCATAAGGACAAAAGCTCTTCTAGTCATTTAAATACACATGCTACACTTTTCCATTGGACAAAAGTGCATTGCTCAAAACTGTTATAGTAGCTTTGTATTCTCAAGTTCATTGGTTATAGTTTTTTTTAAGTTGTTCATGTGGATTATAAGCAAAAGATAAGGTGTTCCAGATGTCTGTCCTGTCTTTTTTTTGTAATTTTAAGCAACCTTTTAAAGTACAGTGTACTAGTAAATTATAATTCACATCAAACATCTTTGAAAACTTGCACTTATTTCCACCTTAAATATTTTTCATGGTTATTTAACTTTTTATTTAGTTGTTTAATGAGCATTGAATATTAGTTTGTAGCATTACAACAACCTTGATTTAGCATCTGCATGGATTTTATATTACCCAAGTTGTAAATTGTTTTATTAGATCTTGTTCTGTTAGTTGTAAAAGTAGTCCAGTTCTAATCCTTACTGTTTTGTAGAATAATTATAGCAAAAAGTAAATCACTATAGAGTAAATATAAATTTATAAACACAATATGGGCAAAACATCTTAACTACCTGTGTCACTCAGTGATAAAAACCAAATTCAGTCTCTTCTTTACTAACTTGACTCCATTCACAACTGAAGTTGGTGATTTAAAAACCTGCTCATCACAACAATCTACCTTTAAGTTTCCTCATAAAGTGAAAAAGTTAACCATTTAATCTAATGGAGTGAATCATTCAGAATAAATGACTTGAAATACTATACTCAATACCAACTTATTTCAGTCATATACTTAAAACATTTAACTGTGTTTACACATTTACCTAAACTACTGAAATATAATAAGACATTTTTAAGTTTTTTACAACCACTGTGAAACGTATTGCATTTTTGCTGTCTATTTTTATTTCAAATGTTTTTTCGCTAGCCAAAATTTCTTTTTAATACAAAACTATGCACTCTCGCACCTTGTGGTTGCTTTTAATCTAAGTTTAATTGTACATTGTCAAGCCAAAATTTATTCTATTCTGAGTGTATATGTGACTATTTTTCTGTATATTAAGATATTACATTTTGTAAAGTTCCATTGTAAAGAAAGAAATCACTCAAAATTGTGACATTTATCTAAAGATTTGAAATATTAAAATTTTATTTTTCTAAAACGTGTATATCTTTGTCTACCATAGTAGAGTAAATATTTACTGTAGTTAATTGTGTTTTGAAGTATTGAAGTTCACTGTCTTTGTTTTCTGTTATAATTTATGTGCAGGTTAAACAGGATATTTTTCAAAGCTTTTCACTATTGTTGTGCTTACAATGTGTATTGAAGTAACTTTTTATTTATTGTTTTTACACATCCACTATGCTCTCCTAAGCTTACACTATCTCTTACATGTGAATACTTAGTTCTGAATGTATTTCTTATCAATTTTGTAATATAAATCTAATCTAGCAAACAAAACCTGAGAACAGGTTTGTTTTTGCTTCTTTTGGGTTTTTTTTTTTTAACTGGGCAGACTTTGTTTAGTGTAATAGTGTACTGCTGCTTCCTGGCCCATAGCATTGGTAATTACAAAGACTAAATAAAATGAATTATAGTTTCAGACAAGCTTTTTGAAGGAGTTTCACACAATCTTAGAAGAAAGTGCAGCCACAATGCAGAAAGAAGACCCTAAAACTTGGTGGACAATTCGTTATGCCTTGGACAATCGCTTGAAGGTCTGTTATTAAGTCAATACACTAATGAAATTGAGGCATTCTGTCTGATTAAAAGCCATGCAAACTTTGAAGGTTGTTGTAAATTTATTTAATGTTGCTGTTTTTCTTAAAATACAACTAAATTTTATGTTTACAGACCATAAACAGTTACTTTGGAAGGGTTGTTATTAAGAAGTTTGAAGTTTAATGGTTATTTCCATTAAATGTGGTAAAGAATGGACAATCTTTTGAAATATTGTTAATGTGATGATAATGATTAAGTTTTGTAGTTTTACAAAAATTGCATTAATTCAGTTTTTATTTGCACATTTATTAGCACAAAGCATTTTACATATAATCTTTAGTTGTCATTTTTTCTGTGCCCATAGCCTGTTAGTACTTTAGTACTTGTAATGTGAAACCTATCACTGAACAGGTTCCCTCTTTCAGCCTTAGGGACATCATTTTATTGATGGTATTTCCACTGTTCATTGGTAAAGAATTGGTGGCAAGTGCTGCCAGCCACTTGTTTATCATCTTGGTCAGTAGTTTGAAATTAAAAACTTTCCCACATACTGTAAGTAGTTTTGTCATTAAAAAAAAAAAAAATCAGGCATAATGCTTTTGTTTGATTATCACTAAATGGAAATTTAATTAAAGTAAAGAAACTTAAACTAATTTTAAAGAGTTGATGAAATAAAACTAAATTTTACATGAGGAAACAACAATATCTTAGGCTGATATTTTTCCTTTGAAAGCCAGGAAACACCATTCCAAGAAACAATTGATTTCTTATAGTTTAGTAAGATGCAATCATACTTGGGTTGTCTCTTCACCCATATGTCACAGGTGCAAAAGAAGTCTTGTGGCAAGAAGATGCTGACCACCACATACAGTTATCCATTTAGTAGCTAAGACAATGTAAATTGGCACTTTTATTAGAAACAATCCAACTTGGGATATTTTTCTGTATTCTTAGCAAATTCTTGTTCCCTTATCAAGTACAGGAATATATTGTAACAGCTGGTTACATTTGTAACTAATATTGATTGAAAAATAGGATTATGGTAGGAGATTTAGTTGTATAGGTAACTTATTTTGCTATTAAGTCAACTACTCTGAAGTAACGTTTACTAATATATAACAAGTAATTTTTAGTTCAGACCTAAATATAGTTTATTACTTCCATCAGGGACTCATATTAACTAGTATTTTGAATTTATTTTGATTAGATCTTTGTTTTGTAGCTATAATGTTTGTAGTTTAATAGCTGTACCTATGTTCCAACTCTATTTTTCTCTCTCCTATGAATTTAATTTCCTGGCTCAATAGGTTACAGCTCACACATGGGACATTGTTTTCCAAAATTAAACTTCTTATGGAGAAGGTTGTGTTTTACCATAGTCAAGCATATACCTGAAAGGTTGATGCCATGATATTGACTACCCACTTGTAAACATAGTTAAACATTATCCATTTTTGGTTTGAAATTCCTTAACTTTGAAAATATTAAAATTAGCTAGAAAAACTTGTTGCATAAAAAATTTATTTCAAAATGCTTAAACCTAAGTTTTAAAAGTTACTATAATTCTGAAGCTTAAATAATTTCAGGAACTAACAGAGAGTATGGAAAACATGTGGCTTGGCTGTTGGAAAGGTGTATTCCTTGGAAAGGTAGATGATGAGGACTATACCTCTACACTTAAAAATACCATTAAGAATTTAGTGGAAATGACCACTAGTCAAGGTCTTCACTGTAGTCAGCAGGACTTGTTAGAGGTCAGTGTTTTTGTGAAGACAGTTGATAAAAAAAATCAAAAAAATCTGGTGGAGTAATATTTGCTGATTTCTTTACTTCAAAATTTAACTTTTTCTTCAATGTAAAATTTAATCTGTAATTGTATAATTTATATTCTATCTTTTCAGTCATATAAAATAAATTATGTTCAGATTAAATGGAGAAGAAATAAAAAAAAAAAAAAGCATATTTTAAAAATGTTACATAGATTCTTCCTCTCCCACTGCAGCTACTTTGAGAGAAAATGATTGACATATTCTTTGATTTCATACCTGGAATAAAGAACACACTGAATTCTGTATTAAGTTATTAATAAATGCATGTTTTGATACCATGAAAAATGAGCTACTTGAAAAGAAACTGATGCAGAGCTAAACAAATTGTGTTAATTAGTAATTATAAGTTAGGTGATAGTATAAAAATTGTTTACTCATTTCTTTTAAATTCAGAGTTTGAATCTTGTTCAAACAGTTGGTCTCATTCATGGTATCATTTTTCCTTTTTAATGCTTATCTTGCCAGACATGACTTAACTGATAAGACTCCTATTGAACCTAGGGCTGGCATTTTCTGGTTTCTATTATGCTCAACTTACAATCTGTAGGTCTTGGATTGAAACCTAACATCAAACATGCTTGATCTTTTAATTATAGAAGTTTTGTAGTGTTATAATTCATCCTGCTATTTGTTGGGAAAGAATAGCCCAAGAGTGCAGTGGACGGTGTGAACTAACTGACTTTCCTTTAGAGCCTAGACTATCACTTAACACATTAGGTTTCATGCAAGGTTGCTCTAGCCACTCATAATTTTAAGTTTTTATAAACTGTTTTGAAACTCCAGAAATAAATTGCTTTCTTCATGTGAAATTTTGTTGAAGAATCTCTAAGCTAAGGTCTTTAGCTAACAGATTAAATTTTTCTTTGAGATTTATTTTGCTGATTTTAATGAAAACAAAAAAGCTTGATTTTTTTTTTTGCTTGAAATATAATTTGTAAATAATAAAAATGTTAAAATTTTATTGTTATCAGTTGGTATTATCCTGTTATGAATCTTGGAAATATTTGAGATTGCCATAGTAAACTATGAGAAAATTTTGTGCTAAAGGCGTGCATACTTCTGAGGCATTTGATTGGTATTACACTAGAAGAATAGAACACTATTATTAGATACAAATGATAGAACCCTAGCACGTTTGAAACATTGAACTATCTACTTCAGGGGCAAACTTGGAATGGTGATTAATCTAATGAGTGATACAAAGTGAGTTAAATGATGTTGTGAAGGCCATCTTGTTTTCCATGGAATGTTTAGTATATTTTTCCATGTACTGTTGTAAGTGTATTCCATTTTTGTTATAGTATGGTCAGCTACAAGAGTAATTTGTAAAAAGGTGTTAGGGAGATCTAGCTTTATAAATGGTTAAAAATGAAAGTAATAAAACTGTACTTAAATACAAGTAAAATAAAGGTGACATTTGGAAACTTACTGAAAGATAGATGTTAAGCTAAATGATATATACAAACAGGTATTGGAATAAAGTAAATGGTCTTAGATGAAACAGGCTACAGAAAACAGTAAAAATCTAAAACCACAGCACAAAGAGGTTATAAAGATATTGCAAGTGGCAAACATGTTAAAAGGCTAACAATGGTAGAAAAACATCCTAAAACACAGTAAATCTAAAGTTTCAAGTAAATTCCTCTTATTCTTACTTTTAACTCAAACATTTCATGAATTCTGAAACATGTTCATCTTAATGATCTCCTTAAACAGTTTTTTCTTAGTTTCCTGTTGTCTCAAAAAAGCAGAACTCTGAAAGGTATTCCTGTTCACATGAAAGTGAATTACTTCCAACCAAAAAATGGCTTTCATTTTTTTTCCATTTGGTTGTTCATACAAAGATACTTATTTCACACACCCAGTTTTTAACACAAACAAGCTGACAAAAGCTTGGGAAATGTAAATAAACTATTTTTGATTGACCAAATGTAAATTCACCATTTTTATTTTCATGTACATCTGACCTCGTGATACTCAAAGTAAAAAGCAACAGTTGTGTTGTACATTGGAATTTATTAAAGAAAGAAAGGTTTGTAAAAGCTTGCAAGAATCCAGAATGTAATTGACATATCTAGAGGTATATGCAGTTTGTAAAGTTTCAAATGGCATCCTATTTTTAAGGTTAGTTTTATTTAAGGAACTGAACATATAGATTATTATTTGGAGTTGATTCCTCATGGCAGGTTATCTGTACAAACTTGTGTTGCTCTGAGGATATGGAGTTTATAACAGTGACAGTGCAAACAGCCACAGAATGTTTACGTCTGGCATATGACTTGATGTATTGTCTTTGGTAGCTGCCTTTATATGTAAATTTATACAGATAACAAGAACTGAAAATTTCTTGTACCTAAAAATTCATCCACAATAATTTTACTTAATGAATGTTGTATGAATGTTACTTTTGTGTAAAACTATATTAATTTCTAGTTATTAAAAACTTCTCATCTATTTATTCTTATTTCACATTAAGTAATTTAACAGATTGATGTAAGATGTCTTCAGTTTATTCTTTTGTTTGTGTGGAAAGAAAATAATACTTTTATGGAGTTGAAAATCATCTTCTGTTTAACTATCTAAACACTACTGTGTTTCTTCCATAGATTTTAGTTGATTCCAGCAGTCAGTTGAACGACAGTCAGCTGTCTTCCTGCATCAATCTTTTGTGGAAGTTGAAAGCAACAGATTCTGTTCATCAAAATATATTTAAAATTATAAGGGACTCTGAGAAAAAGCCATCAAAATTTCACAGTCGACAACCTGTTCTGCTTATTCTTGACAAGGTTAGGTTCAATGTTCAGACTTCTTTGATCCTCTCTGAACTGATAGATACTTAAGTTGAGTGTACATTAGCATATCAAATTTAAGTAAAAATGCTAATTCTATTTCAGCAATATGTAATACAAAAAAATACTTCAGAAATACTTTCTGCTAATCCCTTGAGAATATAATTGTTTATCTAATCCCTTGAGAATATAATTGTTTATGAAATGTTTCTCTTATGTAAATAGTAGTTTATAAAAATGTGCTTGAAAAACATTCTGAAAGTACTTAAAGTGCTTGAAATTGATCAAAGTAATTAATTATGAACTTTTGTTTGAAAGGTACAGAATGTTTTATGACAGAACTATGGGTAAGCATAGGTAGGTTAACAAATTTAGTAGACAATAACAAAATATTCCAATGACTCAAATCATTATTTGTTAATCTTTCTTTTTAAATTTATTGTATTCAGATATATCGCATAAGTAAAAGAACTTGTTTGTCAGAAAGAAGCTGACAGATATAAATTTATCTTGGTTGGTTATTGTTAGCAAAAATACTTTACATCGTTTTGAAAGGTTGGGTTTCAGGTCACTGGTAAACCTGTTGATTTTAAAAGACGTGTTGGTGAACACCAAGTGTTTATTTAAAATTTGGTATTCAAACAGATTTTAAGATAAAAGGAAGAAACTATTTTTAAAATTTTGGAAATTTTGTGTTGAATAATTGGAAAAACTATAATGAAATACATTCTTAATGAGTGTTCCACAAATTGAGTAAAAACTTTAATAATGAAAAATAAAAACTTCTAAATTCAAACTTTTTCTAGTTTTATTTTGTCACATTATAGATAAACTGTCTCATGAAGGGTAAAACTCTAAATCTCACAAAATAAAAATATTTTTCATTTAGATGTCCTTTCTTTTATATTTAAAAATTGAAATATTTTATTTAAAGCCAACACTAGATGGTATTTAGTATGTATGTTTTAAGCTTCATGCAGTTGGTTAAGTATTTCTATTACGTTGAGGGAAAAACTCGGATCTTGGTGATGCCTCTCCAGTTCAAAAAGAGTTAAGAAATTTTCATATCATTTACACTAGTGTATTAAAGCAAATATCTTATGCAGTAAATTTTTAATTAAAATATTGTAGTTGTTTCAATCATAACCAAAGAACTACAAATCTAAAAATATCTATGGTAATGAAGTTTTTGTTTATTACATTACAAACAGTTTTTACTATAGCATTTTAACAATCTTAAACTATAACTACAGATAACTACTAATTGTAAATGAGTGAATATTTCAAATTAAATTTAACTTTGGTGAAAGCAATGTGATAACATTTAATGAAAACCTAATTATTTTAGGATCACTGTAAACCAGTTCAATTATTATACACAGAATCCATTACAATGTACATCAAAAGTAACTGCTGTAAAACATTGATAAGTCTTAAACATTTAAAAAAAAAAATTTTGTTCTATAAGCTTCATGATTAGATGTATTAAATACAAACTTTTTGAAACTTAGCTTTATGTTTATACATTGAGAAAAGAGTTCAGAACAGTCAGTAGGTCCCATACATGTACCAGACTCGTAATTATAAAATAGTTTTTTTGGAATCATGCTAATTTTACTTAATTGAATATGATTTTTAAAAAAGTCCTATTTTTTGTACTGTTTACAGATGCAAATTATTGATATAGTGTAAAAATGTAGTTGCTACATAACACAAAATGCAGGTACTTTTGTTATGATTAGATGAGTACATCAGCTTTAAATAGGCAGAAGAGTGTAGTTAGCAGAGCTACATATGGCCATCCAAAATTAACAAGGAACTAAATATAGTAACTGGATTGATAAATATTTTGGATGAAAATCACTTTTCCTATAAACTTTGTATTTGGAAAGATATATGTTCATTTGTTTCAAATATTGTGAACTTGTATATGTTTCTTTAAACATAATGTTAAACTTTGTTTTATATCACCCATTTAGTCCATAATCATATATATTTAGAAAAGAACAGAATGTTATATTGATCAATGGGAATTGAGATTTTGAGAAAGTTTCTAATAAAAAGTACAACAATTTTTGTTTGTTTATATCATTACAATTAGCTAAAAACTTTTTTTGTAAAATGTTTTCATTTTCAGTATGTTCAACCTTTACCATGGGAAAGTTTACCCATGCTCCAGCACTCGCCAGTCTCTCGCATTCCTTCATTACACTTACTTCATTCCCAGTTGTCCTTGTATAAATTATCTCCCAATGCTATTTTTAATCGGGGCATCAACTCCACCAAAACTTATTATGTATTGAACCCCAGCAATGACATTCCTCACACTCAGAAGAAGTTTGAGGAAGTTTTTAAAAGGTAATTTTCATTGTTTCTAAAATGTTATTATTCCAAAAAAAGTTTTTTTTTTGTGAACTGTAATGTAAATATGTAGGTAAAATTCAGAAGTTTTTGTCTGTTAATTATGATGCTGATTTATTTATAATTTCATAATGTTTATTTTGTAAAATGGAGGATGCTATTATTTTGCACCTTTTTTTTTTGAGGCTATGTTGAATTACATTTATTTATGGTTGATTACCATTGAAGTACAGTTGTCTGATATTCAGACATTTTAATAGTTAATCCATAAGTCATACAAATGTATGTTTATTCAGTTGAAATTGACATTTGTATTTGTCACAAAGTTTAGTTGTAGATCTCATATTTTGAGATAGGTATGGCACTAACAAATTGTATATACATAATTATATACTTATAGTATGGTGATTATATCACTCTGAACATTTCCTTGAAGATAAGAAATTTAAACTATATAAGGTAATTTCTGGATAAACTTAATTTTCAAAAATTGCTTGGTAACTGTCATTGTCACATTTGTTATAATGTGATTCATTTCTTTAGTATGAAAGGATGGAATGGAATAGTTGGACAGAAGCCCTCTAACCAAGAGTTATCAACAGCTTTGACTGAAAATGACTTATTTCTGTAAGTTCATGGGCTTATTATTATTGTTGAACTGAAAAATTAAAATTGTTTCAGATACTCTAATATGGCAGATGTAATAATGTGTTAAAGAATAGATTGCTCTGATATCCTTTAGAAGTAGCATGCAGGATTTGCCAAATACTATTTCATAGAGCAATGCCTGTACTTGCTCTGCCTTTGGCTCAGTCTTAACAAGAAAGACTAGGCACAATCCTTAATATAAACAGTCAAGCTAGTACTTGAACAAATGCTTGCATGTTTAACTTGAGAAAGAACTATTTGTACCATTTCAACTACACACTAATGCAGAACTTAGGAGTTACAGTTAGCAAAATAAATTTTTTGACAATAGTTATTAAAAAACATTATACTCCAGATAATTAAAAGCAATCTTTTAGTTTTTCCAATGTTGTACCTTTGTGGCTGATTCAGGATGAATACATAACTGCTTGCCAAGGCAAAATTTTGGTGAAATTAAAAGATCTTTTAATTAACTAGAATATAAAAGTTGTTTATTTTACTAATTTCATTATTAAAAGGCACAGAGAAAAATAGTGAACTTTAAATCAGAATGAATCACACCTCTAAAGTCTAATTTTATGCTAAAAGCTTCAAAAATCTATAAACCTATGTCAAAGAAGAAAAAAACATGTTAAGGTATATCTATGTTCAGGTCATGTGATTAAGCTATAATACAACATACCAGATTACAAATTTAGTTTTTTTTATTGTCTCAATATACTTGATTTCACATTCTAAAGTCATAGAATGAAACATTCTGATGTATTTATATCATTACGTAAACACTGACACATTGATTAATGATAGAAGTTATTGTTTCACAGGGTATCAATAGACCTTGACCTAAACACTTTTCTTGCTCTTTAAAATTTTATATCTTATTAAATACTGATGCAATAAGAGTTAATTGAATCTTATGAGAGAAATGTTTAAAGCTTTATGTTGCAATTAGAACTTTTTCTCTATTGTTGATTGTGCTTAGTCTGATATTCATGATTATACACAAGTCTAACACAGTTGACTAGACTAGAAGTGTTCATAATTAAACAAATAGTTTTGGCACAAGTTTCACAACCTCTCCAGCATACACGTTAGCACACTACACTACATTCAACCAAATTCAAACTGAGTACCATTTGTATGTTGATCGTACATGGTTATATAACATTTTACCACCACCCCCTCCTCACTCTATCTCTCAGTGGCACAGCATTGTCAGCAGACTTGTAACCATGGAATCTGGGTTTCAATACCCATGATTGGCATGGTGTTGCTTTATGCTTAACTTTAAACAATTTTTTAAAATTATTTCAACATTTTTTTAATTACAAACATTTTATAATTGGTATGTTGTAACATTTGTTTACCAAGATTCACAAAGAAAAATTTAAATGCTGAAATTGTTCTACATAACTTTGAGGATTCTTGTCTATGAATAACATGCTTATCATTTTTTTTTCTTAAATCAAAGACTTGAATATATGTCTAAATGTGCTTGCTATGATTTTAGTTTCTCAATCACAGGGAATTTTGAAACGTAGCTGAATGTGAATTATTTTCAAGCTCATAACTGTACTTGTTACTGGTACCAAAAGATATTCCCAGGTTTATTATAATGTTGTACAAAACCAGTATGTTAATTTTGAGTCTGATGGTATCCAAAATGCTTTGTTACACGTTTTTCCACCTCCAAGGCTTTCTTCTTTGAAATATGTTTTGTTCTATGTTTATCATTTATGATAAACTGCAGTCTCCCACATCAGGTGAATGCTGTACCTTTTCAACTTCAGAGTTGGCTGTTTTAGCTCTCACTAGTAAAACATTTCTGATTATTCAAAGCACCTCATTCTTCTTATTTTTCAAACAAGGCTTGTTTTCAAGTCTTATTTTACAGTCTTGAATTCTAAACCATAGCTAAGCATCAATTTTTGTAATAATCCAATTTTTTGCACCTACTGCTAGCAAGATTGAATCTGGGACTTCCTCTATAATAAGCAAATATAGCCAAGTGAAATCCCTAGGTTTCCTTTTAAAATGAACACCTTTAAAATCCTTCATTTACCAGGGACCTCATCTGTCCCTGAACTCCCACTCATTTTTCTCCACAATTTTCTAATTTTTTGGTACATCACAAACTTGAAGTGATCTTTCATCCCAGTATTAATGATCCTAGAAGTGTAAGAAAATCTCAAACACAGTGATGGTATGTATGTCAGTAATTAATCACAGACTATATTACTGTAAATTAGACCAATTTTAAAGTGCCTCTGGTGAAAAGGATATGACTAATTGATTTCTGTTTATATGAAAAATCCGTTTTAGTATTCAAGGTTGAAGTACAATATGGAATATACATATTTTTTAATGTTTATTTTATGTGCAGTATGTTTTGTTCTGTAGTGTAATACATTTGAATGTTAGAACATTCAGTATTGGGTTTGCTTCAGATATTGTGGACATGGGTCAGGACGTGTTTATCTGGCTGGAGAGAGTATTGAAAGACTACAGTGTCGTTCAGCTGCAGTACTTATGGGGTGCAGTAGTGGAAAGTTGAAGGTGTTTGGACAGCAACTAGAACCAACAGGTGTTGTTCTGCAGTACTGGTTAGGTGGCAGGTAAGTGATGCTATTTATTTATATTGTAATGCTAAGTTTTTTATTGTTTGTTGTATTCGTAATGCTAAATTCTGTACAAGTACTGTTTTGAAAAATTGTAGTAACAATATATTTGGTAGGCAAAAACTAGTGATAAAATTTTGTTAAATACAACATTTGGCATATTTCAGTTTAGGTTTTTACTGGCATAAAAGTATGTTAATGAATAAATCAATCAACATTTTTCAAGTATTGTGCAAAAATGTCAATTTTCTGTCACATTTCGATAAGTTTTGCCTACCATGGCTGCTAATGTGAGCACTTCTACCAGGAGGCTGAGAGATGTAGTAAAATACACTGATGATATTGTGCCTATTTAATAGAAGTATGATATTCCACAATTATTATCAGAAGATTTTTAAAGGGCTGCACCATTAGGTTACTTATATATTTAAAAAAAAAAAAAAATTACTACACCACTTAGCTGTTTTGCAAAATGCCTCTACATATTTAATTTACTAAGTTAATATTAGTTCTAAGAAATGTATATCATTTATGGATGTTTTCTTTTTTCCTTCTTTTATCTGCTTTAGTCCATGTGTTGTTGCCAACTTGTGGGATGTGACAGACAAGGACATCGACCGATTTACAGAATCGCTATTAGAACTGTGGCTCCCCCAGTGGAAAGATAAGACAAAAGACAATCAAGCTTCCTTTATCACAGCTGCTCTTCCTGTTGCTAGACAAGCATGTAAACTCAAGTATCTGATTGGTTCTGCACCTGTCATATATGGACTACCTGTATTTACTGTAAAATAGCTTAATGTAATATACTTTGTAATATTTAAACTTGATGTTATCAATATAGTAGCAACAGATAGTAATCTGCTTAAAATTGATAGCAGTCATTGTTTTAAATAAAATCTTGTGATCTATCCACCAAAGGATACAGAATTTAAGAACACTTCTCATGAGCCAACAGTAGAAGTGGTAGTTAAAGTTCAATAAATATAACTGTATTAGAAGGGTTATAAGGATGAATTGATTAAACAAATATATAGTAAGTTACATAATGAAAATGGAATTAATAATGACTTTCTGTATGTTGCTTATGCTGTTTTTCACATTTTAAAAAAAAATGTTTACTTGTGGTTCATTATATGTACCTTATCATTATCAAAGTACATAAATTTTGTTGTTAAATTCATCCTGATACCTTTAAGTGCTATTATACAAGTGGCAAAAATGCTAGTTTTGTATCACCTAGGTGAAAGTGAAATTCTGTATTTTGTCTGTTTCCAACTTTGTATAAGAATTGTCATTGAATTTGTAATTTTTAAACAAACATGCTGTAATAAAGGTGTTTTTTACTGTATTGATATTGTATTTTGATACTGAACTTTATATTCCACATAATTATTAGTATAGAAATAGTTAATGCTTAACAATCTACAGTTTTGCCAGACATTTGCATAAGAATGAACAGCAGTATTGTGCATCAGTTAGTCACTATGATAGTTAATATATCTTCTTTATTAAAATGTGAATTTCAGTGAAGAAAATCTCGTGAAAAGATAATTACAATGTTTTATACTTTTAGAAACACAGTAAAATTGGGATAGTTATAATTTATAAGAACATTGCAACCAAAGAATAACTTTGCTTGATTGGAAAATATCAATGTATAATGTCAAAACATACAAATACATGCACAAAAAATGCATTGTATTAAAAAATATTAAATCTGAAAGTTTTCAGTAATAAAATTACAATGTATGATAAATTGCAATAATCCATAAAATTTACTTTCAATAAACAGTGCGTTATTTGGTTTGCATATGTGGAATGAGCTTATGCATATTGATTGGTTATTAAATAAAACTTGAATGTTTACAGATACCGCAGTACAAAAGTAATTTTTGGAACAAACAGCATGAAGTAAGTTAAACAATTAGAACTAATAAAATTATGTAAGTGATGTTTTCTTCTATAATAACATTTCCCTTTACAGTTAAAGCACTGTAACAGCAAGGTGAAACATTTCTTGCTATGAAACAGGATACTATCATACTTCAACTTGCTTGAGAACATGTATATAAAACTTATCAAATACCAACATTCTCATGATATGGAACTTGTAGGAACTCAAACTTTTATAAGTTGTGACAAAATTATCTTTTTTAATTATTGAAAAAGTTCTACAATATAAGCTGTATTATTATTAAAACTGTTTTCATGATCTTTACCAGCTGAAATAAAATTTGGAATTTATGTAATATTGTTCTGATGTATTACTTTCAGGACAGCTACACTGACGTTCAAAACAAAACTGAAAAATGTTTCTGACGATAAACTCGCATTCGTAAAGAAAGAGCTACATAATCCTTGTATGTAAATCAAACTTTCTTAACTGTCTTATTAAAGATGAAACTATGAACACAAACTCCTGACGTGTATTGAAACAACCAAGTCACTTGACTTGCAAATTGGGAACATTGAAAGTGAAAATTGGACATTTGAATATCTTGACCAATGCATAGAAACATTTTCTATAAGAAAACATGAATGGAAGACATTTGAATAAATTATATTTGGAATGTTTTAAGTTGTATACCTTTATTCAGTCTCTTAGGATTTCTGAAAAGTAAAGTATATAATAGTATTTGAACAACATCGATTGCTGAAAATGCTACATTCAATACCAAACATTATCAGACCTGCTGTGAAACAGCAAATGTAGTGGTTGGAACATTATTTGTATAAGCCATTTGTTAGAACAATAATTGTTGTAGTATTATAACACTTACTATTATATATTTTAATATTGATGTTTGTTTTAGTTACATGCATTTCTAAATGCACATTAAACTTGTAGCATTAAATGGATGATGTGAAATTCCTGTCTGTTCTCTAAATTTATAGAAGATTCTTGAGTGTAAGAATCAATAATGTACTATGTGTGTAAGTATAATATTGTTGCCAACTAAACTTTTGAGAATCTTAAAGTTTGTAAACTGATGTGCCAAGAAACAGTTTTATATTGTTTGATTGCCATAGTTAGTGTTGTATAAAGTTTAGAAGCTATAACAGTGATTAATGCTTATCAATTGGGGAACAACAGGTATTTAACCAGGAGCATTATAGATTTAAAACATTATTAATCTCTTAACTTCAGATGTTAGTATTTATACAAGAATATTATATACTTTCATTGGGAGAAAACTTGTATGAAGAAGCTAGCTACCTTCCTATAAAGTGAAGTGTGTCAACATAGAATTAATTTGCTGATCATGAACCATCAGTAAAATATTTAGTTCCAGACTAAATAGAAGATTCAATATTGTTATTTATAAAGCTTTTGTTTAAAAATCATTTGTAATGACCATTATCATAAATTGTATTTGTATACTAAAATATATTAGTGTTAGACCAAAAAATTACATGTATAGATTTTGTTGTCAAACATCATAAATTTGATACATATCAACATTCACTTCTAACTTCAAATTTAACTCAGTTTTAGGCTGCTTTAAATCATATGTAACATAATAAGTTGAATACTCATCTGAAATAGATTATAATATATAACATAGTAATTTGGGAGTTCTGAATTGAAGATAAAATTTGATCCAAATTAAAATTGAGATCACAATTAAATTTGTATCTATTAGTTCCAACAAGATATGATCGTGTCTGATTATCAAGATTTTCGTGAATTGCCCGCCCTCAAATAACAAGAAAGATATAACAAAGGTAAATTGCCAAAATTTTAGAATCAGATGTTAAGAAATAATTATAATATGTAACATACAAAAGCCTTTTTATAAGCTGGCTATGCATAATTATAAAAAAATTATAATTTTCTTAAGACAATAGTAGCAGGTGTACTGTAATTTCATTTACAGGTGTGTCAAAAAAGGAAGCATTTTTTGAAAATGTACATTGGAAATCTGTATGTGAAGCTGCTTTGCAGTTGCAACATAGAAAAGTGTTTAGTCTTGATATTACTGATCATTTTGTGCTCGTCAGCTACAAAGAGAATGTGAATTATGAAAGCAGTTTTAGCATTTTTGTAGTCAAGCTCATTTGTAAATATTTTCTTTCACTGTTAAGCCAACTGATCATATATGTACCTTTATTTACAATTCATCCAGTGATTTTTTTATTGATCTTCAAGTTAAATTAATTTTTGTCTCTTTCAATAAATAGTTTATTTCCTTTTGGTTTCATTACAATTTATCCATTTGTTCCTTTCAAATAGCCTATAATTCTTCCAAAAACACAGCACTCATGTCCATCAAACAGTCAGCCTTTGTACAGGTGAATGTTTGAGTATATTAAAATAGTTTATATTTTAATTCCAACTCTAAAAGTATCCTGAGTTTCATTTTACATGGAAGAAATATGTACACTTGTCTTTCCAAGAGCTAGATCCACAAACATCCTATTGTTGCCTATATCCAGTGTTTGTGTGCTTGGTCCATATGCACACACATAATCTTGATCATGCTGACAACATTACATGCAGAAGAGTTCATTTACGTGTGTTACGTGCAAACATACTGCAATAGAGCTTCACTGTTGTGGTGACGTCAGATAAAATTAAAACAGAAAGGTACGTATGAAACCTAGAAAAATAAGAGATTCTAAAAATTTATCAAAATGCAAATAATGTGAAACTCACTACAAGAGGGAGACTGATGCTGTTGTTCTACTTTGAAAAAATACACTGCTAAAGATATGAAAAACATGGATTGACTATTAAAAATTCTTATTTTTTATGAGCAGCTTATTTGTAATTGAAGCATCACAATGCAGGTTGGACAAGTTTGCCAAACAGTTTACCAAAATGAATTTTGAATAAGAACTAACATTAAAATTAACTGAAAGCTGACTGAATTCTAAGTGACGTGAGTTATTATATCAGTCTCATTGAAAGAAAGTCCACCATATTATTTGAAATATTCTATGCTTGACAAAGTATGATATTTTTGAGATATGGTAATGTACCTGAACTGATATGCTGTCTCATGGTAAAATAGCTCAGATAAATAAGTTGTTATGCATCTTTAAAATGAAAACTTAATATTTTTGTGACATTTCATCCTTTGTCAGGCAGTATATATTGTGCTGGAGCCAAACTTTGATGGTATTTTATACAGAGATGACTGGGTTATGTTTACTTGATGTGGTATTTAAAATCTACATCATACAATTTACTAAAATATTTATGAAAATGTTGAATTAGATTTTATGTGCCATGGTCTATTTTAATTTAAAAACCAAGAACTTAATTTCAAAATAAAAAATTTTGTAGTATAAAATTGGTGCATAGTTACATATTTTCAGGCTTTTTTCATAAATTAACTAAAAATTGTTTCTATACAACAAAATTTCCAAATTACTCTGTGTTCTAAATAATGGCACTGGGTGAAAAAATTCAGACAACTCATTTAATGATTTTACAGGTTAAAATCATTATGAAATTGAATTATGTGTTTTTTGTTAAAGATGATAAAAAATAATAATCATGCACAGTGAAAAATAAAATTAATAATCTTACACTATGATTATTTAAAACATGATAGTAGTTTAATTGAATGTCTGTTCTTAAGAAATGCTCTTGTGTTCATAATTTTTTAAAAACGTTATGGTGTCAACTTAATATTGTCGTTAAAGTATATTTTAGAATTTGCATGCATGTTCACTTTAACTTATTGTTTGAGTTGTTTTTTTTCAAAATGAGATAAATTGGATGTTTTTCATTAAGAATAATATTTATTTTATGTACCTTATTTGAATAAAATGTTTATTACCTTCTTTAGTAAAGCTCTGTTTAGTGTACTTCTTTTGAAAGTTAATTTTGGTAAACAAGCTAAAGTATCCACAATTTACATACGACACTTCTCAATTTTATTAAATCTGTTTTAATCAAAAGCCACTGACAATCACAGTTAATATAAAGTTGCAATGGTATTTGTATCAGAACTATATTTTAAAGCCCTTTGGTCTTAATATAACATACTCAGCATCTATTCATTACTGTTGGCAACCTTTGCAAAAGCAACTAATGCATTCATAATTAATGCTTCAGTGTTTTTGGAGTACACCTTAATATTTTCTTTATTATCCTAAAATTGACCAATTTTGGAAAGAGCATGTAACCACCCTTTTTAACAGAAATGGGAACATAGAATTTCTAAAACTGGGACATATCTTATCCATCAGTTAGTGAAGGAACACAGATTAACTTGGGACATCAAGACCATCCAGAAACAAATCTTCAAGAAGTCATACCCTAGCTCTAGTAAGCAAAGAGTGGCATGTTGTAACATAAGAATCCTCCAGCACAAAAGTCAGTGGCCAAAGCTATCTGTATGCAGTAGCATAACATAATCAAGAAGGTTATCCATCTTCAAAAATTGTTTCTTTGACACATTTGTTCAACCATCACATAACTCAAGCAGCTGGAGAATGAAGTGGGTATTTAATTTATTTCATAGCAAAACATACCAGTCAACTCACTAATATGAAGACACATATATCTCCGTGCGTCTGGACTGACGAAATGGGTTATAAGAAATCATATGTCCTTGTACATGTACATGAATTATGGAAAGTATACAGGAATCAATGATGTGCTTTAGACATGACAGCCTTAAAGCAGTGTATTTTGCGTTTAACGTTACGTGCAGGACTATTGTCAAGATGTACAGTCTTGAAACAAAACATGACTGGATGTGGAGAGTTCCAAAATAATTTTAATATAACATACTCAACGTCTATACGTTGCTGTTAACAACCTTAGCAAAAGCAACTAAAATATAAATAATGTTCCAGTGTTTTTGGAATACATATTTAAGTTCAACAGCTTTATATTTTCTATGTCACAATAAAAAAAAAAAAACACTAGTTGAGAGGCATGTGTGTAGACTTATAACATTAAAAACCGGGAGTATAGATAACCTGTTATGTAGCTTTGTGATTTATTTGAAACCAAACAAAAAGGTTTAAATCTACTGAAAAGTTAAGAGTTTCAAAAGTTCTTTTCCAGCTAATTTTTATCAGAATTTAAAGTCATATATGCAAAAACTACATCAGCCATATACAGGTTCGATTACTAAAAGAGTGCAAATAAAACCCTTAGTAACAACTGTCTCAGGTTGACAAAAGCTTACTTAGAACCTGTTCCCATCTAATCATTGTATATGCTTCAGTACTTTTGAATGTAAGGTAATGCCATTACGTTATAACCATGTAACCACTGAAATTTTTCTTTTTGCGAGCCCGGCATAGCCAGTGGCTTGGGCATTCAACTCGTAATCTGACAGTTGCAGGTTCGAATCCTCGTCACACTGAACATGTTCACACTTTCAGCCGTAGGGCGTTATAATGTAACGGTTAATCCCACTATCCATTGGTAAAAAGAGTAGCCCAACAGTTGGCGTAGATGGTAATGACTAGCTGCCATCCCTAAATTAGCAGTGTAAGACTAGAGGGAAAGCAACTAGTCATCACCACCCACCGCCAGCTCCTGAGCTACTCTTTTACAAACGAATAATGGGATCAACTTCTTGATGACAAGAAATCCACTTGACATAAAAATGTATCTCAGGACGGCTGGTATGGGTATTAACACTTTTATTCTTAACCTGAAGAAGATGTAGGAAGGTCCAAACGTTGTTCTCTCATTATCACGAGTCGAGTGTCTTAGCCACCTGGCCAGATGTTTTCGGTGCTGTGTGAATTTTATAATGGTAACTAATGGTTAAGAATAACATTGATCTATAGAATGGTAACAGATATTTTCTATTTGTATGTAAGTATTCTAGGTTTGTATCCTATGGGCATTTTTTTGTCCCAAGTGTTTCTTACCTCCTTCTTTCCTAGAAATTATATCGTAATACGTTTATCATGAAACTGTATCAAAACAAGGAATACAGATACAATATTTTGAAGATATGTTTTCGTGAATGGTACGATGATACTGGAAACTGATCTATAACATTAGTACATGATCACAGTGAAGTATATCGAAGATCTATGGCCACGTGGTTAGAGCGCTTGAAAACCCAGTAAAGTATAACAATAAAACCCAGATGCAGATAGTTTTACCATCCAATATATTTATACTACAGCAGCACAAAGTTTCCAAATACATCAAGGTACCAAGGTACCTGGAACGTAGGCCCAACATAAGAAGATTGTTAGGGTGCTTCACTCACAATCTAGGAGTCACGGGTTCGAATCCCCATCTCACCAGATATGCTAGCCATTTCAGCCGTGAAAGCGTTATATATGACGATCAATCTCACTCTTTGTTGGTGCAAGAGTTGACAGTGGGTGATAATGACTAGCTGTCTTCCGTCTAGCCTCACACTACTAAATTATGGATAGCTAGTGCAGATATCCCTTGTGTAACTTTGTGCGAAATTCAAAAACAAAAGAAGATTTGTGGCAAAACAGAGAAGTGTGGGCTCACATAAATAGTAGATGCACGAATCTCGTATGTGTTTTCTCAGGAGTGCAACGGTTAGGTCACAAAAAATGATTTCACACAGAAATGTTCTCTGAAAGTCACCATAAATTGTAACAGTGCAAGTAATCATATACGTGTAATAAAGAAGAACATTGTGGTTAGTTAAAGCGTCAAAAAATTCATTAAACCAAGAGCCCTTTGCTAGGCTAATTTTGTTTATTGCCATTCCATTTTTACTTTGATTTGCACTTTTAAATTTGTTTTCAAAATATCTATGACATCTAGAGCACATTGCATACTTAAAATAATCAATAAATATTCTTCAGTTATTTGTTATAACTTGTTGATTGTTTACAATGAGTATACTTTGTCTTATTCTTACTGTTACTTCCGCTTCACAGTTTGTCTTCTTTTTATAGGTTGAACAAAGACATTATAATCCAATATTTCTAGTTGCATTAACTTCAACAGGAACTATATTGTGGCTATATCTACGGTATATAAGAACACCATACATTTTCTGTCAATATTATAACACAGTATTTATGTATATTAATCAGTTATTCTGTATTTGTGTAGCTTACAGTGGAGTCGTTAACTTGATTTCGTTCCAATTGCCTTTGTTCTCTTGTAATCCTCTGGAGATATCACCTGTTCTGCCCAAGGAAGTTATAACTGTCATGTTGCACGTTGCTTATAATATGTAGACATCAGTATTCTTTAATGGTAGCTCAACTGATATCTTTATGTTACAAATGCCTTATGTTTGAATGAGAAAAACCGACCATTTTTTGTACCTTTGGACTTTTTTATTTGTGTGAGGGCCAGAGAATTTTGTCGTATTACAGCCAATGAAAAAAGGTACCAATATCAATAGCAGTTATAATAGCTGTTCATGTTCTTTCTTGGATAATAAGCATCAGTATGAAGGAAACATTGAGAAATGATGATTCTAAGAGACTCAAGAAATGGAGTGGTCTCTATAGGGCCAATGGAACGTCTTCAGTTATCAGAGAATATTTTAAAAGTTTGAAAGTGCCGTTAGTAGATGAAGTTCATCAATAGAGCACATCTCACAGACAGTGTCAGACAGCAGGCATCAAATGGTGGAGTAGGTGGGCTATGAAATATTAACGAGCTTCATCAAATACTAATGAAGCAATCATGGATTATGCAGAAGACCTAAGTCACATAGAGTTGATAAATAAACTATCAGTAACTCATTTCTCCGACATTGGAAAAAGGAACTACTATTCTGTGAGAATCAGAATCTCTGAGCATGTCTACTACACTATATTCATGACATTAGTGATATCTTGATCACATAAAGGCTGAGCAGCCATAAAAAAAGGTTCTGGCCATGATCACAGTTCCATATCAGCGAAGTAAAATAGATCACTCTGATGGACTTCAAGGGTGAATCTAAACAAGATTTCGACCATTTTCTGATACATTTCAGGTAAGTAGCAGCTTCAAATGAGTGTTCTCCAGAGTATGTTGTACAATATAGCAATTCATTAGTTTATTGACTGAATATATGATGTATTTGTTAGATCAAATGGCTGATTGGATACAACAATCACAAAGCAACACACAGATATAGATGAGGGACTTCCAATTAAAAACTACCACAATGACTTCCTTGAAACAATGGGAATGTAGCCAATACTTGGATACAGGATTTTTTAAAAGACACGATCATACAGATTTCAAAGAGAGCATGGTCATCTCCAAAAGTGATTGTTGGAGAAAAAATAAAAGTAGGTTCTGTATTTATTTTAGATGGATGAATTTGGTAAGTCATACTGATATATTTCCACTATCAAGAACAGATGAATGTCTAAATGCATTGTAAATGGCTAGAAGACTTAATATACTAAACCTGAGCAAGTCAAATTGGATGACAAGAGTATACCTATGATTGGTTTCAATACAAAAGATGACTTGAAAAAAGTTTTCATAATTCCATTTAGCCTATGTAATGTGCCTATCACAGTAGAGGGGCTAATGAAGCTTACTTTGAAGTGGTTACAGTGGAAGAAGTGCTTGGAAAATGTAAATTATATCTTGGTATTTGGTCACATACCAAGTACTCTAGTAGATGATTGTCACGGTTCATGAGATACCGGAATAGCAACTGAAGGGCCCAGATCTAATATACGTACTACTTATCATGCAGCAAGTGGAACCAGCTCACACTGAAGAATGTAGCATGGGTCCAAGTCAGCTATATCACTCATATAAGTAGTTGTGAGTGCAAGAAGGTCGGCTGTGTTATTGTTCTAACCACCAAATCATGGTTTTAGCCTGTGTTACAGCTAGTGACCCCTAATACATTGAGATTTGCCAGACATTGTAGGGCTTAAAGTCGTTACTTACATATGTGCTAGTGTGTGATAGTAGTTATCTCACTAAATTTAAATTGAGATTTTCAGTTATGTGTCTAC
Organism: Tachypleus tridentatus; assembly: GCF_004210375.1. Taxonomy (NCBI): domain Eukaryota; kingdom Metazoa; phylum Arthropoda; class Merostomata; order Xiphosura; family Limulidae; genus Tachypleus; species Tachypleus tridentatus. The sequence goes on along the minus strand of NC_134833.1, from coordinate 37,567,631 downwards.
AGGGTAAGCTTCAGCAAAGAATTGCTGGTTCTACCCTATGGAGAAAATCCTGGATGTCACTGGTCTACTCCTGGAGATAGAGCAAGGTTTCCTTATGATCATTGACTACTTCAGAAAGTGGCTTAAAGCCTACCTGATGGTCAGTATGTTGTCTCAGTTATTGGCTGACGCTTTAATGAAATACAAGCGGGCATAGTTCAAAGCAACTGAGGAGATATCAGTGAATCAGGTAAATCAGGTAGCTAACTTTAACAACCAACTTTGCTTTGAGTGCTGGGTGTGATGAATACAAAAACTTTGTTTGGTGGCTGAATAAAATAGTTGAAATAGATTTTCAAGTGTTTACTTGTACGTTTGTTAATCTCATTACACTAATAAGAACAAACACTTAGTTTATATTATGATTCCACCTACAGTGGATGTTCCAAAATCTCCACAAAAACATGTGAAATGGTTAACATATGTATTATTTAACCTGCACATCAGCAACTATAAAACGCCATCATTCAGCAAGAGGTGCGGTGAGACAAAGAAGAAACAAATGTATCAAAGTGGAGATTGTATGTATCTTTTATACTTGCCAGCAGTACAGAAACCACTGAGCTCTGGCTGGACAGGACATCATACTATGCTCTGGTAAGTTTATCCATTAACATAAGAGCTACTGCAACTGAAAGGCACAAGAGCAAACTTTGACCAGCTGCATTTGGATGTTATCCAAAAAAAATCAAAGAAGGAAACCAATGTGTCACAGGGTAACAGGAACGTTATTTTACTTTGCACCAACCCAGAACGTGTGGAGGAAATAATTGAGAGTATTTATTTTGTCATGCAAAATAAACCAGATCAGGATGCACTGGATTTAAATGGAAGAGAACTCCTACATTCAGTTTAACTGCCACCACCAACTTCCATTTGCATGTGGCTGATATTAAACTAAATCATCATGAAACTAAAATGGTAAGTTACAATATATGTAACGTCCATCAACTGTTTTCTATCTAGAGATAACAATTAGAAATGTGATACTGATGAAAAGACTGCAATATGAGGTTTTCATTAACTACAGACTTGTAAGCTATTATTTAAATACACATAGTTCTGTTATTTTTACTAATACTACTAAGAAAATGTTTGATTTTTCACAGCAGAAAGTGTAAATATTCGTGAAAAGACAAGAGTAATGGAGAAACACCACATCTGAGCAAAAAGATAGTTCTATTTTTTGTTTTTCAGTAAGTGTAGTTCAATTTCAGTTGGATTCAATAGAAATATTTATGAGCGGGGTTAGTTATAATAAATAAATAATTAAAATTCACAGACATTTGGCTAAATATCACATCAAATGGGAATATGGTGTACCTAATGTTATACATGGCTGTGGTGGAATATGTTTAATTCTTTAAATTTAAATATTGTATAAACAAGTTATTTTATGAACATTTCTAACATTGTTTCAGTGCGAGATGCAGTGAAATATACTTGAAAATGCAGAAGGTTACATTAGTATGGTGAACTTCGAAAATCACACATAGCTGGATTTAGATTTGTATGACTCCGAACACAAAATTATTGGGGACACTTCATTTGTCAAACATTTTCCAAATACAAATTTCAAACTAGATATTTGCTGCAGAAGATCTGCAATGGAAGAAGCTGGGAGTTAAACAGATGCGATATTGTACAGTAGTATATTTCTATTCATAAGGTTATTTTAACAGCTTTTTCGTGTTAAAATATTGGTTGATACATTGTGGATTGTTTGTCTGAAACTAAGCACAAAGCTATACAATGGGCTGTTTGTGCTCTGTCCACTACATGTATCGAAACCCAGTTTCTAGCGTTGTAAGTCCGCAGACATACAGCTGGGCTAATGGAGGCGACATTGTGGACCAAACACTCAGCTCCTAATCCCTGATTTAATATTCTATATTGTATCTACTTTCACACCTGTGTTTGGATCAAGTCTTATAGATGGAATATTTACAGCGCTTTTGGGTACAATGCTCACAGACATTCTCCCTTATTAGTTAATAAATAATGACAAGAGCTGATAATAAACAAAATTTTCTTTTTAATCTTAGAATCTGATAATAGACATTTATTACTTAACCCTTAGTTTAAAAATATACAGACTATACGCCTACCTTAATGGTGAGCATGAAATGAAGTTCAATGCCCCTCAACCTTTTTTTAGACCAGACAGCAGATCCTATAAAGAAGGTGGCCAATCATAGACTGGCTATTGTATATTGTATAATAACTCTGGCTAAAGTATAATACAGCTACATATGCAGTTAGCAAACATATTTCTCTAAAATGGAAGGTAGTATTGAATTCCCTCGAAGATACTCGTCTTATTCAAGCCCAAGCCTTTGTTGACGTGACATCCATTTATTAGCAATGCTAGACTATATACCTAGATTTATACTGTCACCAGAACTACAGTGATGGTAGTCGGTAGGGTCGTCAATATGGTTGCTGAGGCAACTCCTAGAACTTTTTGATGGAGGCTATTCAGCCTTTAACCGACAGTTCCAGTTATGTTATTGGAAGGGTATTAAAATAAAAGCTCCTTGGTTTATCATTATGTTCCCTATTGCCATTGGCATTTATCCTGCCTACACGTTGAATATTTCAGTGTTGAAATTAAATATTCTCATAACAATAATTATAAAGAAAATAGCGTGTGCTGTATATTCAACCAATACCTTATGTTTCAGTAATCATAATGAACTTTATATCACAAAGCCTTAACGTCAAGATAAAGTCTTTAGTTTCCATTCACATGTGACTTACTTATTGTGTTCATTACATAATTCATTAATTCATGGCATATAACATTCATGGATGACTTCATACAGTGTTTCTTCATGCATCCATCTGAGAACAAACACTTTATTTAAACATGTATATTACCATGTAGGTTTATCTTCATTACATGTCACCAATTATATTAATAATTTTCAACTCTGGCTTCAACTTAAACTACTTCATAACTATCTACAGTTATTTTCCTAAACAGCTATTTGTAGCTATCATTTAGTAAGATGCTACACTTTGTTTTGTTTCTTTCAGGTATCTTAAAATAAATAATAATTGTCTAAATTCAACTGAAGTAATATTTTTCAACTAAAATTCTCATATCACGATTAATTATTCCTGCTGTTAGAATCAACACACACTTAAACCAAACAAATTCCTCGTTACATTTAGATAAACAACATACCTTTTAAGTATGCTCGCAACAAAGATCTAGAGAAATTTATACGGGATTCTCCATCGAGCTCTTGTTACTCAGATAGGTCAGATGAGTAATTCTTGTTACTCAGATAGGTCAGAAGAGTAATTCTTGTGAAATATATCCGATGATTTTCCTTTGGAAAAAAAAAATCACTTGACTCTTCAAAAAGCAAGGGCCACAATATTTTAGCCAAATTTTCGAACTTCTAGTAATCATCTTCAGTTGTACAAACTACTGGTAGCAGACATCCAAGTTTTATAATAATCAAGATGAAATCACACATTGTAGTGTATAAAATGTATGATAAACAACACTGATATTCATGAAAGCAAGGATTGCAACTTTATTTCAGTCATCAAGTGCTTGGTCTAATCACATATGTATCACTTAAAACGTAAGTGGCAGCAGTGTTTTTTTTTATTTTAGAGCTGAGTCTCGCCTGCTGATCTAGCACTTACTAATCTGACTCATCCTGAACAGCCAGATAATTACTTTAACTTTCAGGGTTAAAATGGGATAAAACAGTGATCTGATCTTTATCTAACTCAGCTATATATTCTTTTGACTGTTGATCAAACCATTTCCCCACTGGTTTATTGTTCACATAAGCATACAGCTGATCGATATACACTACATACTTTCATGTGCTCTGTAGCTGCTGTAACTTGTATGTTAAAGGACTGACTGTTACAGTACAAGATGTGGTCATTTTTTACCAACATCTAAACACTTCCTTGCTGATTCCAACTGCTAAAGCCATACTCATTCTCCACTTTGGTACAATTGATCTTCCATTGTTTTATCATACCACCTATTCTGTTATATACTGACTTTTCCTAACTACTGAACGCAAACTTACAGACCTTAACCATTCCACATGCTCATGTGAACACTGTGGATAATCCATTTTAGATAGAAGACCACACAACATGTCTACAGAGAGCAAAAAAGTTTCCACCAAACATTAACATATTTATGTGTCATCATGATATACGGTAAGTGCTCATTCTAGTTGATTTTGTCAGATATAACAAACATAGGAAGAAGATGTTTGCCAGTCTGTATCACCTTTTTTACTAACACAGCAGACTGAGGGTTATAAGATCAGGTTCATGTCTAACACTTTTCACGACTCTGAGAATAGTTGGGTATTAAGTTTAATTCCATGATATTTAGTTCGAATGGATCTCTTCAGGTACTCCTAACTGGGCTACTCAGTGACCCGCGACCACATCAGCCATGTATTGTGCACACTTATCTATTAGTAAACCTTAGTCCATTTTGTGAAATCATTGTTGGATTTTATCTTGTTTAAGTCGACATTTTCTCTGGGTGAAATACAATGTACAGTATTCATATTAGAAATAAATGTCTTGACTCAACTACAGCTAGAAGAAATGCTATCAAACGTTATCACGAGAGTAGTTATGACCTTGATGTCATTCAGTCACTGTGTTATAGAAAGTCTGTGGAATATCATGTCTTAGAACTTCGGGGACCACTTACTGTAACACATGCTTGGGAGTTGGTAAAAATGGTACAAAACACCTTTACCCTCATATTTTGTAGATATGTGCATCTATACCAACTTCCTTAGTCTGAGTTGGATGAACTTTACCTTGCTGTACAGAAAGAAACATCACTGTAAATTTGGGTCTTTTAACTACCTTTTCCAGAACTCATGAAGCATTAATTATGGTATCCATCCAATAACAAAATCCCCTACTGTATAGTCTGTCTTTATAACAGAAATGATTTTAACTCCAGTCAGGTAGGAAATGCAGTTTGCATTTCCATGATGCGGGCTCTTGCAACAAAGTATAACAAATTTCTTGTCTTCTACTAATGCTGTTATCCAGAATTATACCAAATTTTTTGAATTTTTAAAGCAAAGCAACCATTTCAATAATTCACAATCCGCTCAAACAATTACTTTCTAGCATACAAGTAGCGTCCGCAGTGTTTTACGAGTTGAACAGTTGAAGTACTTCATTCTTAACTATGCAGTATCTGCATTCAGGAGCCATAAGCATAAGACTAGCAAATGAATTAGAAATTTTTTTATGTCAGAATTGATTATGGTGACAACTGTGTCCTTCTGTAAGTAAATCTTCCGTAACAAAGTTGGAGCATGACCTTTCCATTCATGGTTAGCTCATTTCCATTTATGAAAACAAAGTTTGTCATCAAGAAAAATCAGCTTTATTTAGTTTAAAAACAAACCATGTCATATCCTTACAGCGTACCTATAGATGATCACTTTCACTGGATGATCTGTCAAATCAAGATCATCTAATATATTGCCAAATCCAAAGACTCTTATGTTTAAAAACCTCATATTTATTCAGCATAACATGCACCGCTGCATGATCGTCCATTCTCTTTAAACATAAGTGTGGCCATAATCTCTAAATATAACTTGTATAACCTACAAAGGACACACTTTATTTTCAATATCTTTATGTGATATGCAGGCATATGATATATTTTCAAATTGTTTTAGTGATATGAAATTTAAAAAATGTGTGTTTGGTTTGTTTACAGTTTTAACATAAATACTTGGTTCAGAAAGTCGTAGAGATTGCTTTATTTTAGTTGCTTTGTTTCTTCATCATATATTGTAGAAAATGTTTATTCTTTTCGAGAAAATACTGTTGAAATTGATAGTATTAGCACTGTAAGAATCTGAAAGTGGTCAGAAATATATCAAACTAAAACAAATAAATGATAAATATATTTCCTCCACAAATTGGCTTAGTTGCTGTTAAATACAAAACTACACAATGAGAAATTTGTTCTGTGTTCACCACGGATATCGAAACTCAGTTTCTGCTGACCCAGTTGACATTCACTACATTTAATAGTAATTAGCCAGTGCTGTGAGAAAACAAAGGTCATAAGGTAATAATATCTACTGAACAAAGAAACTGAGCTTACCAGTTTAATTAATGCGCACTTTCTTGTTTAATTATACTATGAAACTATCAAATAAAGATTTACTTCAAGATGATCGTGTTTAGTGTGTGTGTTTTCTTATAGCAAAGCCACATCGGGTTATCTACTGTCGTGTTTAGTTTAACAGAAATTAATCTCAAGAGTAAAAAACTATGGAGCTTATCTGGTTTTTAGGCATGAATATGGATGGGCTGAATCCTTTACAGTATTGGTGATAAGTTACAACAATAATCAAAGAACACACAGTCTGCTTGTTATAAGGCCTAGCGCGTTAAGGCGTGCGCTTCGTAATTTGCGGGTTCGCGCCCGAATCGCGCCAAACATCCTCGCCCTCCCAGCCGTGGGGGCGTTATAATGTGACGGTCAATCCCACTTTTCGTTGGTAAAAGAGTAGCCCAAGAGTTGGCGGTGGGTGGTGATGACTAGCTGCCTTCCCTCTAGTCTTACACTGCTAAATTAGGGACGGCTAGCACAGATAGCCCTCGAGTAGCTTTGTGCGAAATTCCAAAACAAACAAACAAACCGCTTGTTATAAAATAATATATTTAAAAATCAAACATATATTTATATACAACTGTTCATTATCACAGTTGTATCCAGAAATTTAAATAATTGTCTATTTTCGTCAACAATCCATCCTGATTTGTTCACTTACTTTAGGGAACAATTTACAAAAAGAATTATTTTCTCTACTTTGTTATTAGAATACAATTTGCGATAATTTCACTTTAAAGTCACCATTAGAACTGTTAGTTACAACAGTTGTACGAAGAGCTTTAAATATCTGTCTTTTTTTCATCAAAGTGACCATAGGCTGGTTCAATTACTTTAAAACACAACTGGCAAGATAATTTTTCTTTCCTTTGCTGTTACGATAGAATCTGTGATAATCCCTTTTAAAATTTGACACTATACGCTCTTTTTTGACTAAACTCACAATCACACAGTCTAGATGTATCTCTCTCTCTCTATCAATCTAACTTTGTCTTACTAACTTCCTTGAAGTACATATTTGACGCGTGTTTATAAGTAACCCAAATGAGGGCTAGATATTTCTACACACTGTAAAATATTAAGATCGATGCTTTAATACTCCATCAAAAAATAAGAAAAACTTAAAAGGTTCTGGTAACTTGATGCAATAATTCATAAATACAATTACAACAAAGGAACTATACAGCATATGATTTGTACACAATTACCCAAAGAAACCTGAAATAATCTGTCGCTACTAAAATTAATGAAATTTAGTAATCGCCCTACAGTTGAATTTATACAGTCGTTTATATCTAACAGAATTGAATATATTCTAATAAAAGTCACTGTCTTTCCAAGCACACAAGTACTGTACCCTACATATTTTGTTTATCTAATAATAAAGACTTTACATTTATACCAAATTATCAGATTCAGAATTACTCTTCTAATCTCCAAGGCAAATCGAATCTTCTCATGTATCTAATACTTATTAGTAAATCAGTTTTTAACCTGAAAATGCCACACTTACATAAGGTCGCTTTAAGCAACACTTCCCATGGGCAGCAACACTTATTACTTAGTTCCAGAACAACAAATGAACAAAGACAACTTGAAACAGGATAAATGTTTGGTTGATCACATTATGTGAAATATGCACATACTTAAAACAAAGAACAAACTCAAAACAAATATAATAGTATACTAAGAGAAATAAATGGTACACCATAACTTCCCCTTTCATACTTACAGCCAAATTCTATCAATACCTCAGTTATAACATACATAAAATAAAATCATGTTCCCGATTACTTCAAGTTTGTTTAACTGGGAGGGGTAGGGTATTTAGTTGTTAACTGTGAGAGGTCTTTAGAGACTGCTATTCTGGCTCTGTTCACGGGTAGGCTTTTCACGAGGTGGTTCTATAATTCAAGTGAATCCACCTCTTGCTTCCCAAAGTATTAATCTTATCAATTTTATAAGTTCACCTATACAAGCTGGTAATGATTTTGTTAGATGGGCACTTGGGACTCTAGGCCCTGAGCAACTGCTCCTGTTGTTCAACCTATCTGCATGTCACTGTTGAAAACTCATTTCGTTAACAATAGGAATCTGCACGTAACTTTAAATTTTTGTTAGGGACCTTGGTATAGATTAGAATAGTTGTTAATTTAGAGTAAGTGTTCTTTGATCTGTGATTGAACTCCCAGCGGCTTAGCGGTATGGCCAAAGATTTAGCACTAAAAATCCAATTTCGATATCCATGATGGACACACCACAGATAGACTATTGTGTAGCTCTTCATTTAACAACAACCAAACTAATTTATGAATGAAATGTGTTTGTCCTTTGTATGTTTTAATTTAACTTCATTTATTGTCTTATTTACTTCAGATCTTTACAGCTTTGGACATATTCTTAGTTTTTTTTATATTACTTTAACCTTTCTGTAAGTTTATGGTTCCGTTATTCCTATTGAAACTACAATTATATAAATTTATATTAATCTTTTTATATATTTTTTTATCATGTTTTAGGTTCTTAACGCTAATTTCTAAAATAAATTTTAGTAACACTGTTATGTGCTCTCAACCTGGACGGTATATATTTTGATCACAAATCTATCGTCTGACACAAATAATAACAGAAGCTTCATTCGATATTATTACATTACTGCTGTTGCGAATATTTCAGATCAGTTGTGTAACAGCAGTTTAATATATTAAATCAGCAATGGTCCGACATGGCCAGGTAGGTTAAGGCGTTCGATCCGTAGTCTGATCGTTGTAGGTTAAAATCCCCGTCACACCAAACAAGAGGGCGTTATAATGTGATGGTCACTCCCAATATTCGTTGGTAAAAAAATAGTCCAAGGGTTGGCGGTGGGTGGTTATGAATAGTTATCTTACACTGCAAAATTAGGGACGGCTAGGGCAGATAGCCCTCGTGTAGCTTCGCGCAAAATTTAAAAATAAACAATAAACCAGCAATGTACGATAACTTTTAGTTTTTAATATTATTTGTAGATATAATTTATATATTGAGATAACTTGGGCGCAGTACATGTCTAAAAATATTTTCCAGAGTTAATTCGGGCAAACCATTTCTCGCTTTGTTTTAAATTATTTGCTGGGATTTATCGCATGTTATCGTGTATTACAATCATTTCTCACTAGATAAAATTAAAAACGCTGTTTTCCTGTCTCTTTCGGATTCATTCCAAATTATGTAAATACCAGAAAAATTATTTATATTCTTTAATGTAGTTTTATTGCATAATATATGTCAGGTATAAATACAGATATTAAAATTTATTTATCTAATGCGTTTTACTCAAAAACAGATCACAAAATAATTAATATCATTAATGTATAAGTATGGGCTTTCAAAAATCAAAATAAAAAAACAAATATTTCAGTTCAATACGAAAAAACAAAAAAACAAAAACCTGAAACAGAAAGGGTTAAAGCTCAAACCAACCATATATCTAAGCTCCTTCTAAATTTTTGTTACTTTATAACAGGAGGCTTGAAATTTACAACGGTATTGACAAAAATTTTCATGCAAAGTATAAAATCAACTTGATATACTTTGACTGAAGCTTATTTATTAGTACTACTATTACTTGTCCATTGTTGAATGCGTGTTATGTTATATGAGTAGGTCATAATGTCTTTGAAAATACTGCACATCATACGAAATATTGGGCATGAAATTAGACATTCTTCATCCACGGTAAGTGATAGATAGTGGTGTGAATAAGTTTGAAATTTAATTTGGTTTTTTTTAAATTGTATCGATTTTCTCAACAAGAGAGTAAATCAAGTAGTGCGTGTGTGTGTTGCGGAAAACCATTTGGTAACGGAATACAACTTAATATAAAGGACATATCAGTGAAATTTGTTAGAAGTATTTTAATTCCTATTATACTTTTCCAGAATCGTTTTCAGTAAAATTGAAACTTTACTCAGATAAACCTACGTTTACTAGTTTAAATACATAATTGTGTTTTTTTTAATAAAGCAGCATAAGTAATTTTGTGAGTGACATGTCATTTCATAATTTATAAAAGATCTTTTAACTTTTTATTTTTAAGTTTTACCGTTTTCGTGTGAATAATACAATTACTTTATATTGTTATAGACGATATTTATATGATGTTGCAGATACAAGGAAGAGAAATATTTCCAGAAAGTAGCATTTTATGGCAATGAAACTGAGCAGTTTGTTAATATTGCAATATATCACAAGATTTCCTTACCAATGTGCTTAGGATTTATTTTACACCCTCTAAACATTATGAGTACTTCTGAAGTAAAAGAAGAGACATGCTGTAGTGATTATCAGCAATATAAATTTAATAAATTATTTTTATCACTAATTTTGTTTTAACAAAATGTGTGGAATTCCCCTAATGAGTAATTTTTGTTAGTTTGTTTTTTGAACAATGTGCACAAATATAAATTTGTCTTGGTCATTCCATACTCTAATTTAACTTTTTAAAAATTAAAGCCAGCCCTTACTATTCATATAGTTATCAAGCTTTCTCTTAAGCTCATTTAAAACCCCTGGGGAAACATTTGATCAAGGAGCCTTATTGTTTTTTAAACTTTCCTTTTTTTTTAACCATCTCAGAATTAATGCAGTCATCATGTTTTATCTCATTTCCATTTATCAATTGTTCAAGATGTGGAATACTGCTTAAATCGTCATTTGTAAAAACCAAAGAAAAAAGCAAAACTTAATAACTTGCCTTCATTTATTGTCTCTCAACGGTCCTACCCCATTCTAATATTTTGTTTACCCTTAGTGTATGTAAATAAACAAGTTCATACATTAAGAACCTCTTATTCTTAACTGGATTTCTGTGGCTTTTGTTTTTTCTTTATTTAATACCAGAGCTAGCTAAGACCCAGAGCTGATAATTTTTTACTTGCATTATTCTAGATGCATTAATATTTCTCAGTAAAAAAAGAAATTAAAAAATGTATTTCAAGATAAAACTGCTTCTAGTATTGTGAGGATTGCTGCTCAAAATAAAACTTTCTAGTATTGTGAGGATTGCTGCTCATTTAATTTCTGGTCTCCACTCTACTTTTTCCACAAAACTAGATGCAACAAACCAAAATTCAAAAAGAATACAATGAACTGTATTGTTTTATATGGTGTTGAAAATCTCTGCAAATAGTTAAGAATATCCCCTTTGAAGCATACCATGCGAAAATATAACATAAGGACATTGAAGGATGCACATCTTGTCCTTCAAGGCAGTCACTGCACAGCCATATTATTTATTTTTCAGGAAATTACCAGTTACCCTCTTAAACTCTTGTAAAGTGCCAGTATCCATTACTTCTAACTACAACTTATTACACAAATTAATCACCCCAAAAATAATACAATCTTAACTTGATCTTTGTCCAGAAAACAGCTTAAGAGATCTTTAATGTACGTCCAAAAGATAGCCTGTCCATCTTGGAATTATCCTAGTAGCAAGGTTTCCACCTGCTCTATATATTTTACAGACTATTTCTTTTTTTATTTAATTGTAAGATGCAGTGATCTGTATCATGTCAGAAAAGAATGCAAGTTGTTTCTTATTTTGCCTGAAGTGTATTGTTTTTTTTTTTTTAATTGAATTAGTAATAAATAATTATAAAACATCATTATGGCAGTATGTTGATTATTTGGAAAGTTAGAATAATCACAGACATTAATAATTGGTGGCAGTTGTTTTGATTAATTGAATATTTTATGTGAAGCTAATTGATGTAATAATTGCTCATAGGATATAAATAACATTGATTAATCCTTTTAATAACCTAACCATAATAGTGAATCCAAGTTTGCTTTTACAATATATTTTATTAAATGTCTTTGAAAAGCTTCTTTTACGAGATCCACCTTCTGCTGTAAAAATAGTGTAAGACCAACTAACATATAATAAAATATATTGTAAAAGCGAACTTGGGTTTTAAATGAGGTCAAAATCAAATATGCAAGTTTCTTTCATCTTTGATAAGTGACCTCATTTAAAACCCTAAGAATATTTCTACTTGTCATCAAATATTTAATGTCTACGTGATTCTAGTTAATTCCATTATTTGTTATGGAATTCTAAGGGTTGGTAATATTGCTAATGTATACTCCTGTAAGAACAGAAGATAAAAATAACCTTTAAAAGCTCAACTATCTCACAGTTTTTAACAGTGCTCGAGTTGTGTAAAGTTAAGTGAAGCTTAGTTTCACAACCCCTATAAAGTGCAGGGTTTGGGGGTTGCCAGAATCTCTTATTTAAATTATTTGATTTAAATTATTCCAAACTTTGGAATAGATGACAATCAGATGGGGCAAGGTCTGGAAAATAAAGAGGATGTAGAAGCTTTTTCCAGTCTAGCTCTTCAATCTTTGCAGATGTGATCCTTGCTGTATGGGCGTATGCATTATCCTGGTGTAACACATGTTATGTGCTTTACAATTGATCGAAGCAGGCCTCTTTTCTTACAGTGCAACATTCAAGCACTCTAACTGTTGACAATAGAAGTCTGATGTAATTGTTACATTGCATGGCAGCAACTCAAAGTATATCACTCCAACAATATTCCAAACACTTGACAAGATTTTCCTAGGGTGGAGGCTCATTTTGGGCTGTGCTTTAGCCAGTGTACCTGCACTGAACCATTGTCTGTGGCACATAGTTTTTATAAAATATCCATTTTTCATCTTCAGTCACTAACCTGCCTAAAAAAGGTGAGTTACATCAAACTCATTTAAATTTACTGCCTCCACAACATCTGAAGGCAACACATTCCATTGGTTAACAACCCCATTTGAAAAATAAAATTATCTCAGTTGAAGATGGCTTCTATCTTGCCTGATATGTGGCATCTAGTTTTTGGGTGACCTTCTAGGATGTTCCACATTCAATCCTCTGGGTTTGCTTCCAGTTTTTGCTTGGTGGTTCCTTGCCATTGACTGCTGCATAAAAGTTTTTCATCCTTGCAGTGACTGGTCATGCCCCAGCAGTTTAAATACCCTTCAGTAACACCAAGTCTCCTTTTTACAAAAGTCAGGGGCATAGAATAATTGATCCACAAGCCATTTGTCATGTCTGAGTAATTAAAGAAATGGTGGTTATACCTATCATGAGTGGTGTTTTTTTCCTGTCCTGTATTTGCCTTACAATGACTTGAGCAGCTCCTAAGATAATCCATATGCTGGAAAAGTCCTTTTTTGGCTTAGCAATGTAAGGGTACATAAAGTTCAGGCTTCACCTTTTCCTGTTGTTATAAGAATTGATGTAGTCAATTTCTCTTGTGTAACAATTCCAGTCTGTCCAGCAATGATGTAACCCTCTGTCTTTGAAGGAGTTGTCCAGCCCTTAGATACCACAGAACCAGTCAAATGAAACAATAGCAAGCTCTTCCTTGTTTCATGCATTGGCAAGAACTGTGTATTTTTCCATGGGCTCACCATCTTGCACATTAGTCTGTCCTGCATTTGTAAATTGTGTAATATCTTCTGCAGTGAATTACAAAGCTTTCACTACATGGGTGTTACTTTCTGTCTCCCCTGGGTCTTAGTATGATAAAAACCTGAATTTTCATGCTCTTATGCTGCATCTTGCAATCAAAGATTGTTAAGAACACATTCAGTAAAATACTGAGTAAAATATATTAAAGATTTCCCTTCTTTTTCATCAGTGGTAAAATTTTAAAAAAAATAATCTCTGATGTACAGCTAATGTATCCTTTGATTGGCTATACCTTTCAACATGTTTATACAATCATTAAACACTTCATTCATTTGATAAAATGTCATAACATTATTAATATACCAAAATTAATTTAGATTACTATACAGGGACGTAAAACAAACTAAAAAACTCCATATTGAGTAAAATAGTAATAATATCTAAGTTATGGCTATGAATTTTATTTGCAGTAATATTTCACTACTCATGAATATTTCAACTCCATCCAGTCAACATATCATTTCTAGCTTTCTTTAACAGAAAAACAAGCAAAACTATTATACCACTAGGTAAATTTGTATTATTTAAAAACCCAGATAAACCTTCATCCCTCTCTCTGTCTCAGTCACAGTATGAGTTTCATTAGTACTTTTATCTCTTTTATCAAAATACATTAGTTACAAATCATTTCAACAACAAAATAGGAATTTGTTTGTACTAGTATTAATGAAAATAACAGGTACACTGCAGCATTTCCCAATAACTTTCTCCATGTCATAACAGGTACACTGCAGCATTTCCCAATGACTTTCCCCAGGTCATAACAGGTACACTGCAGCATTTCCCAATGATGTTCCTCAAGTCACAACAGGTACACTGCAGAATTTCCCAATGACTTTCTCCAGGTCACAACAAGTACACTGCAGCATTTCTCAATAACTTTCTCCAGGTCACAACAAGTACACTGCAGCATTTCCCAATAACTTTCTCCAGGTCATAACAGGTATACTGCAGCATTTCCCAATAACTTTCTCCAGGTCACAACAAGTACACTGCAGCATTTCCCAATAACTTTCTCCAGGTCACAACAAGTACACTGCAGCATTTCCCAATGACTTTCTCGAGGTCATAACAGGTACACTGCAGCATTTCCCAATGACTTTATCCAGGTCACAGCAGGTACACTGAAGCATTTCTCAATAACTTTCTCCAGTTCACAACAGGTGCACTGCAGCATTTCTCAACAACTTTCTCCAGGTCACAACAGGTGCACTGCAGCATTTCCCAATAACTTTCTCCAGGTCACAACAGGTACACTGCAGCATTTCCCAATAACTTTCTCCAGGTCACAACAGGTACACTGCAGCATTTCCCAATAACTTTCTCCAGGTCACAACAGGTACACTGCAGCATTTCCCAATAACTTTCTCCAGGTCACAAGAGGTACACTGCAGCATTTCCCAATAACTTTCTCCAGGTCATAATAGGTACACTGCAGCATTTCCCAATAACTTTCTCCAGGTCATAACAGGTACACTGCAGCATTTCCCAATAACTTTCTCCAGGTCATATAATGAATATTCCTCAATTGTTAACATTAAGATGAAATCCTTTGTCTCCATTTCCTTGTTGATATCATTCTTTGTGTATTTGATTCATTTGTGTTATATAATACAACATTCCTATGTTTATTTATATGCATATATTGCTGTGTATGTATACTACCATTACATGTTCTCAAGAACTACTAGAAGTTTATACAAACCACCTCCAGCTACCACATGAATCACTTTATTAATGTTCAGGTTACTCTCAGAAGGTACACTTGGTACCAACAGTAGCATCAACTGCAAGCTGTCAAACTCCATTTATATTTCAGGCTTTGTGAAATAGCTGCTAGTAAAAACCACATGAACAAATATTTGTTAACTGAAAGTCTCAGCCAGGAATAAAACTTTAAATGTTACTACTATAGTTCAATATACATTCAGATGAAATACAACTTTGTCATAACTTGCAGAAGTGGCATACTTTTCATATAAATACAGGCAAACCTACCAAGTATGGGTAGCATCTTACAAATAGTTCTCCTCATTCCTCCAGATTACCAGAATGGTTTTCTTGAAAGGTCAGAAAATTTTATCTTTGGTTTAAGGACAATGGTTTTAATGCCCGTCCAGTGATTGATATCACAAATGTAGTCCATACATTCTGTCATACTCTACTACCTTTGTGATCCTTTCAGGCATTACTTTTTATGAAACAATACTTTACAAAATGAATGGCAGTATTACAATAAAGTATCTCCATAACTTATTAGTACCAACAGATAACTCAGAAAGTAATAGTTCAGTCACTGGTTTATTAGACAAACAGTATCTGTTCTAACTGGATTATCAAGTGGAAATCACACAATATAGTGCATACTGCATCACTTGAAAGCTTGCAAATGAAGAATGCTTGACCTAATGATCATCCTAGCTGTTAATCAAGTGTTACTGTAACCACACAATACAACTCAAATACAGTGTCTCAGAAAGCATGGACTGCTACACCCTTTCTGTCATCAGACCCCTTGAATATCAAAAGAGAAAGTTAATGTCAGTGGCCCATGTTCAAAACTGGCTGTAACTCTATCTTGAGTTTCTTTCATTTGTTTCATTACAAACCACAATGAGTATCTTCATCTCTTTCTCCATTGTCTGGTACATTAGCATGACTTGAAATGCATCCTTATTCTACTTGGGCTCATTGGTCTCGGACTTCTAGTTAAGTAAGTGCACTAAAGGCTAATCTGTAATATGTAGATGCAGCTAAATGACATGTTCCACATGCTTTGGACAACTTTTGTGTCTGCTGTAAGTTTTATGGTAGTGAACCAACTTATCAGAGCATCAGGTCAGGTCCTGAAAAATTCAGCCAGATTAAAGTTGCTTCCATGCTGCTGACACATGTCATAACCAGATTCAATTTCCACATTGGAACACCAATTATTTTATCATCCAGTAATATCACTTTTCTATCATTAAGAACCCTTTCCCAGTTCTTGTTTGGAGAGTTCATACACACTGACATTGTAGAAGTTGGCCACTACTAACTTTGGAATATATTCACATTGAATGGGTCATACATTACACCAACATAAAGGAGTATTTCTTGTCTGACCCTTAGCAGGTTTGGCAAATGGCCTGGAAGATCCCTGTTCTAATGTTTTATACACCATCTTCATGTATTGAAAGCATTAATATCATGAGTTCTGTTTGAATTTAAAAAATATGCATCATCTGTTTGGTAGCCTGTATTACTCATTTTTTTCAAACCATAAGTGCACAACTAACACTTTACACAACTTAGAGAACAGTTGGCTGTTAAAGTTAGTGTCTGATTTATATGAACTTCATATAGTGCTATAAAGTGTAGTATTCAGTTCCAATACACCAGTGGTGGGCTGTGTTAATTTTCAGGAACGAACCAGTGATATTCTCTGAAGAAGATATATGATAATTTCCTGTTGGAGCATGCCCTGTTTATTCTGGTTCTTTCACTGGGGGGGGAACACAAAATACAGTATATAGCCTATCACTAGACATCTTGACTTCAAAATTGTAAAAGGAATCACCATCGAATGTTCAAATACAAGCAATCTTTGGTTTTCTCAATGTTCTGTGTTGTACAAATTCTTGTTAATTTCTGCTCTTAAAACTCTGAGACTTTTAGAACTAGTACATTTGTAAAACCTTGGTTTGGAAAACTAAAGCTATGGTTTTCCATATTTTTGAGAAACAATTTATGTTGACACAGAAAACTAACTCAAGTGTAGAATGACATGTCACAAAGTAGGCCTATATAAATTATATGAATTGGAGATATTGTAATAACTTATCTTTAAATTTATGTACATCCTTGGACATTCTATGGCAGGAGCATTTTTACAACAGTTTGTTACAACAGGAACAGTACTCCAGTTTGCTCTCCCTCAACTCAAGCTCCAGTTTTCAATAACATTTGACATCAGCATCTTTTATTGGGGTCTTGTCACCATTTTAATATTTTGCTATTCTTTAAACATTAAAGAAAATTCTTATTATTTGCTGAAACATTACCAGCCATCTGTTTCTTACAAGTTTGTTTTTGACTATTTATTTGTAACCAAACTCCTTAACTTTTCTGTAGCTCTGTAAACCTTCCATCATCTATCTGTTTAACATTCATAAACTTTCAAGTATTTCTTTCCAGTTTTCTCATTCATGATCTCAGTTTGATATTCTCTGTTATCTTCTTTTACTTAGGAAAATACCCATCTTGAATTAAAAGCATATTATAACAGCTCACTAATGATAAATCTTATCTCGTTACATCAGAAGTGTTTTTTGTTTTTTTTAACTAGTAATTAAAATTTTTCCTGTTTTCTTATCTCATCATGTAACAAAATCTAATTATGCTCTTATTACTCTTTGCTAAATGTTTTCCCATTTAAAATATTGTAACTGCATTCTTTCTACTTGGCATGTAGAACCAATCTGGTATAGAAAAACCACTGTGTTACTTCATAAAACTTCTTTTCATTCCGTGCTTGACTCTATGATTATTGTATCAGTATCCTATTAGTAATATCCCTGAACTCAGTATATACACTTTCTCATTGATATCAATTTTATGTTCAGGTGGTCTACAATTGCACTTAATAAAAATCTGTACCATCAAAACCTGTGACTATAACCCTTGTAATTTACCATTAAATCACTAATAACAACCCTTGTAAATTACCATTAAAATCACTAATTATAACCCTTCTAGATTGTAACTTCTTGACTCTATTTTTGTCTTCATTCTTAACAGTCTTTAGCTAATCCGTAATATAAAGAGCCACAACTTCTTTTAAAAAAGCTTCTCACCGTTAAATATTTCATACCATAGACTACATAAATAATCCCAATTATCATTGTTTGCCAAATTTAACATATTCCATAATTGCAATTATATTATTCTTCCATTTGTATTTCCCCCTCGGTGTGGATTCCTGTACGTGGTGAGGGGACCTCCCAGGGAAGGTTCTGTTCTATCTGGTTACCTTCACTGGGATCTAAACATCCACCCACGTGTTTGCCGTGCGTGGCGACCCGTGAAGGGGAGGAGAGGATCCTGGTGGTTGAGGGGTCCAACCCTAACACATCACTTTGGCCTCGACCCTGTAGACGGGCAGCCTTTGGGTGGCCCCCCTTGGGTCAATCGGCTGATCCACTTGGGCTAGAGTCAACCAAGTACCAGTGTTGGAAGTTCTTAACGGGTGTTGTGGACATTGTGCCTGATGCTGGTGTTTGGGTATAGTGCTCACGAAACCCTGGCATTCGATGTTTCCAATGTCAGAGATTCGGCCACTCAAAGACATCTTGTCGTGGTTCCCTGACACATGCTCGTTGTGGAGGCAAGGACCACGATGCCTATGACTGTGACATGAACCTACATTGCGTAAACTGCAATGGTTCTCAACCCTCTTACTTTCATTCTTGCCCAAAATGGTTGGAGGAAAAAGAGGTGCAGCGTTGAAAACGACACATAACATTAGTTATCCTGAGGCTCAGAAATTGCTGTCCACAACTCCATCTCGGACATATGCTGCTGCACTTCATTCCACAACTACTGTAAGAGTGCAGACAGATCTCTCTGTGCCTCTAAGAGAATCATTTTCAAAACAAATAAAAAGCCTTTTGACCTCCGTGGTTAAAAAGGTTGATGAATCGTCTTCCACACCCATCTCTGTTCCTCCCATACCTTCCAACATACCTCAAGATCCACGTCCTTCAGTTTCAAATACAGGCATTTCTTCTGATACATCTTTTTCTCCCACCACAAGAGACAAAACAATTATTCGTTCGCATCCTCAGTCACTGGATTCCCTTACACAACAAAACCTGCCCACCCGACCCAGAGCAGGATCCATGGAGGTTGATAGACCTCCTCCGACTAAAGACAGTAAAGAAAAAAGACGTGGTCGTAAACTGAAGGGTTCTCCAGCCACTTCACCTACCTGTTCTTAAAAATGGCCACCTTGATACAATGGAACTGTCGAGGTTTACGTTCTAATCTGGATGATATCAAAATGCTGATTGCTTCCTACCATCCTGTTTGTCTTTCTTTACAAGAAACATTTCTCAAAACTGCTGATACTGTCTCCATTCGGACAGTTTTCTCTGTACAGAAATGACAGGTTGTGTGATGGTCGAGTACATGGAGGGTGGCACTGTTGGTTGATCAACACGCGCCCACCCTGTCTTTGTCACTCAACACACCCTTGGAGGCTGTAGCCATCCGTGTTTCCTTGGGTCATACCATCACTGTTTGTTCTCTGTACCTGTCCCCTGGAGAGACATATGATCAATCAGATCTTGATGCTCTCATTGAACAATTGCCATCTCCATTTCTAATCCTAGGGGATTTCAATGGACATCATCCCCTCTGGGAAGTGCTATTATTGATGGGAGGGGCCGATCTGTAGAGCGAATGCTCTCTGATCACAATCTTTCTCTTTCAATACTGGTTCTTCCACTTACTTTCATGCACCTAGTCAGTCCTTACCGCTATTGATCTCTCAGTTTGCTCCCCTTCATTATTCTCCCATTTTTCATGGAGGGTTGACAATAATCCACTAGGCAGTGATCATTTTCCCATCCTTTGAGAGAGACTGGCCGTGGTCGATGCCACCCTACCCGCGCGTCCCCGTGGAAGCTGGATCAGGCAGACTGGTCCACTTTCACTGCTTTCACAGAACTTGATCTTGCCATCGTAAATCAGCCATCAATAGACGACTGTGTAGCAGCGGTAACTGACTGTATTACACATGCAGCTGCTCAGTGTATTCCTAAAACCTGACACGCTTTCCAGGATATCCTCGTCCGTGGTGGAATCCTGCTTGCCACTTAGCATGTAAGGCTCAAAAGCGGGCCTGGGATACTTTTCGTAGATATCCCACACTTTCAAACAGGGTTGCTTTCCAACGGGCCCGTGCACATGCTAGGTGGGTAAGACGTCAAAGCCAGAAGGAATCTTGGATTAAGTTCACAACCAGCATATCTTCTACCACCAGTTCCAAGATCATATGGGACAGGATTCAAAACGTTAATGGGCACTACAATTCTGTCCCCCTCTCGATCCTACTCTCTGATGGTCAGGAGGTGACTGATGTTTGGAACATCGCTAACACTCTAGGTGAAAGCTTTTGCCGGGTATCTAGCACTTCTGCTTGTTCCTCCACCTTCCTGGCCATCAAGACTCGGGCAGAGCGATCACCTCTTTCCTTTTGAACTGACTGTTTCTTTGACTATAATGGTCCCTTTACCCTGGTGGAACTAAAAATGGCCCTTCATCGGTCTGCCAGTACGTCTGTTGGACCTGATGATATTCATTATGACATGCTGCACCATCTATCTCCTGCTTCTCTTGATGTCCTTCTGATTGTTTTCAACTGGATCTGGCAGGAGAATGTTTTTCCTGATGCCTGGCACCAGGCTATTATTTTACCTTTCTCTAAGCCAGGGAAAAATCCCAAGATTCCTTCAAACTACCATCCAATTGCTTTGACGAGCTGTCTCTGTAAGACGTTAGAAAGGATGGTTAATGCTCATCTTGTTTGGTTCCTTGAATCAAACAACCTCCTCTCGCCCACCCAGTGTGGGTTCCGCCGACAGCACTCCACCACAGACCACCTAATTGTCTTGAAACATCTATCAGAGAAGCCTTTCTCAACCACCAACATCTTGTATCAATATTCTTTGACATAGAGAAGGTTTACGACACAACATGGAGGTATGGCGTTTTGAGAGACCTCCATACATATGGGTTACGTGGCCATCTACCCATGTTTATTAAAAATTTTTTAATGGACAGGAGATTCCAAGTTCGTGTGGGTTCGACACTTTCCCGTTCTTTTGTACAGGAACTTGGAGTCCCTCAAGGCTGTGTATTGATTGTTACACTCTTCAGTATAAAGATAAATGCCATCACTGAACAACTCCCTCTCACTGTTGCGAATGGGCTGTATGTCGATGACTTTCACATCTCATGTCAGTCATCAAACATGAAATATATTGAGCGGCAACTACAAACCGCCCTCAATTGTGTACAGAAGTGGACTCTTGCGAACGGCTTTAATTTCTCTCTCTCCAAAACTGTATGCATGCACTTTTGCCGCCGAGGGGTATTCACCCTGATCCTGAACTTCATATCGGTGAAGTTTTGCTGCCAGTGGTCCCGAGACCAAGTTCTTGGGGCTTATCTTTGATCGTAAACTGACCTTTATACCACACTTAAAGCAGCTTGGTCAAATGCACAAGAGCACTGAACATTCTCCGTGTTCTCTCTTCTACCAGTTGGGGCAGATCGCTGTTCAATGTTAAAGGTATATCGTGCTCTTATTAGATCGAAACTCAATTATGGATCAATGGTCTATGGCTCTGCCAGACCCTCGGCCTTAAAGATGCTGGACCCCATTCATCACCAAGGACTTTGACTCTGCACTGGGGCTTTCCGCACTCTCCAGTTCAAAGTATATACATTGAATCTCATGAACCTTCTCTACATCTTCGCCGTTTGCAACTATCTTTACAATATACTTCGAAACTTCATTCCTTACCAAAACATCCCACCTGGGAATGTGTTTTCCTTCCTCTGTGGGCAGTACTTTTTCAGAACAGACGATCTGTCATTGCTCCGTTTGGCCTTCGCATCCGGGCACAATTGGATGAATTGGGTCTGTCCTTGGATAACATTGCAGATTTTACAGGTTGGCCCATCCCACCATGGCTTATTACAGCCCCCAAATGTGACTTTCTTTCAGTCACCTAAAAAAGGCAGATACTCCAGATTGGAAGTACCGTCTTTTATTCAATGAATATCTTTCTAACAATCATTCAGTTCCCATTTATACAGATGGTTCCAAATCAGGTAATTCAGTGGGCTCTGCTATGGTTCGCTATGGGTCAGTAGTTGCACGCAGAATCCCTTCTACAGCTTCTGTGTTCACTGCTGAACTGTATGCCATATCTCTTGCACTGGATCATATTGCAGCTGAGCAGTACTCCAACTGCACTATTTATGCTGATTCGCTTAGTTCTATACTTGCCTTGGAATCACTACACGTTAGCTCACATCCTATTCTCGCTGATATTCGAAACCGACTGGCCCATTTCTCATTAGCAGCTACTTCAATCCAGTTTTCTGGATACCAAGCCATGTTGGTATTTATGGAACGAGCTTGCAGACATGGCAGCTAAATATGTCTGCTTCAGCACCATCACTCCTATGCCTATTCCGCACATGGACTGTGGTGTTGTCTTCAAGGCTCGGCCCGTGCCAGCTGGCAGTCCACTTGGAGTGAGCAACGTGACAACAAACTTTTTCAAATCAAACCCGAAATTGGACTTAGTCATCTAGCTTCCGTAAAGTTTGGAAGGAGGAAGTTGTTCTCACTAGGCTACACATTGGTCACAGTTTTTTAACTCATCATTTTCTTTTATCTGGAACTGATGCACCGATCTGTAGTTTGTGTAACACTCAAATCACTATCAGCCACGTTTTACTTTCTTGCCATCGTTACAATTCTCAACGACGGCAATATTTTAAACATATTTTTCCCAGGGTCAGTCTGTAACATTGGACAGAGTTATTGGTGATGGTGACTCTGTTCACCTTGATAATGTTTTTAATTTTTTAATGGCCATTAATCTTTTTAATCTCATTTAAGTGTTGCATATTTATTCATTACACCTTTTTAATTGTGGTTCCTTTTTTACAGTTTTAATCTCTCTCCTTCAATTTGATATTGGACAATGGCCAGAACATTAAATAACTCGACACCAGGACTGGAAAGGCCAACTTCAGGTGACTAACGCTACTGTTTGAACTATCCGTTTGAACTACTTGTTAGTCGTCCTGGCGAAGTTGTTATTATACTTTTGCTGCATATCATTTCACACTTTTACTACTTTACTTTTTAGTACTGGCCATATTGACTCATAACCCGGAACCAGGACTGGAAAGACCAACTTCAGGTGACTGACGGTGGTTCTTGAATTTACCTGTTAGTCTTCCTGGCGGGTTATGATCATTACCATTTTGCTGGAGTAAATACCTTACAACTTCTTATACTCTGCCTTCTATCTTAACATTGTAGACTAGGTGTCAACATTGGTTTTATACTTTTTTGTTTTACCTTCATTTCCATTTATGTCTATTACTACATTTATTTATTTATTTTTTACCGAATTTCTGGCGCAGATAACCTTGCTGCTTTGTGCCATAAAACACTAAATCAATCAATCAAACCATTTGTATTTAAGGTTTGACTTATAGCCTCACATTAGAGTAGTATCAGCTATGCTTATCTTTAAATTGGACAGATTTAACTTCTTATGCTCTAAATTATTTGAATTTTGTTTTTACTCAAGTTTTCCTATTAATTTGTTTATTCCCAGTTTCTTAAACAATCACTTCTAAGTGTATAATTAACCATTAATGCAAAGCTAGATCAGAAGCACAAAGGAATTTGTTTTTAATTCAAGTACATTAGATCAGAATGAAGTCTAAAACATTATGTGAAAAAAGTGTAAAAATTGTAGTCAGCAGTATTTTTTATTGAGGTGGTATAAAAATAAATAGCCCACAAATGATGTATAATCTGGATGTTTTAGCCCTTAAAAGGCACCCATCATCAATTGATACTGCTACCTATAACATTCTCACTGTTTAAGAGTTAAACTGTTTAATTGGTACATACATGTCGCATTTAAAATCCCAAACCTTGCAATTTTTTTTTCTTATTGTATTATAAGCATGTTTGAAACTGCAAAAACAAAACTCATGCAGGAGTATATAAATCTATTTTGTTAAATATATACATTGTTTAAACAGAGAAAAATTGATTGGAAACCATCATTCATTCCAGGTTGTAAAACTATTTCTATATTGATATGTAGAATTATACATAAACTTTTCTCTACATTAAAATACTTTTAATAAGGAAATAAAAATGTAGGTAAAAATTTAATGTAGGTAAAAATTTAATGTATATGTTAATTTGCTTCATCACGAGTCTTAAACACATGCCTATATTGGTGTTAATCAATATACTAATTAACAGTGAAAAAAACAGAGCTCACTCACAATAACTAAAGGTCATCAAGTACAATGACCTTAAGACTAGTTGTATTAGTTACAGATGCGTGTGGCCAAATTTTGATTTACTACACAAATTCTTCTTATAAGCTATATACTAGGTGAAAGTCCTAAATAGTATCTGCTAAGACACTACAACATATTGTGATGTCTGAAATAATTAATGTATCCTTAACATTATATAAATTTATGATTAAGTTAATTTTACAATATTTATATGCATATATAATTCATAAATCTTAAACTTGTACCAGTGTGTGTTAATGAAAGTAATTCAACTGGAATACATGCAAATACAATTTTGAGAAAGTGATGTTAACCTGATATGTCTATTATGCCTCACTTCTAACTTAAATATATATATACAAGTTTTCATAATTGCAGTTGTTTTAGTAAATAATATTAAATAATATTATGGTGCATTTTTTTGTGATATGTTTATTTTTAAAGGCTGTAGGAAATAAAAGTAGTAATACTGGATTAGATACCTGTTAGTGGAGTAATTTTTATAAAATAAAACACAAGCAAAATCATGTGTAAATGTGTTTGTGCAGGAAGTAAATTAGTTCACACCGTACTTAATATTTGTCTGAACAGAATCTGTACAAATAGTTCACAGTACCGTACTTAATATTTGTCTGAACAGAATCTGTACAAATAGTTCACAGTACCGCATTTAATATTTGTCTGGACAGAATCTGTACAAATAGTTCACAGTACCGTACTTAATATTTGTCTGGACAGAATCTGTACAAATAGTTCACAGTACCGTACTTAATATTTGTCTGAACAGAATCTGTACAAATAGTTCACAGTACCGTGCCTAATATTTGTCTGGACAGAATCTGTACAAATAGTTCACAGTACCGCATTCTTAATATTTGTCTGGACAGAATCTGTACAAATAGTTCACAGTACCGTACTTAATATTTGTCTGAACAGAATCTGTACAAATAGTTCACAGTACCGTACTTAATATTTGTCTGAACAGAATCTGTACAAATAGTTCACAGTACCGTACTTAATATTTGTCTGAACAGAATCTGTACAAATAGTTCACAGTACCGTACTTAATATTTGTCTGGACAGAATCTGTACAAATAGTTCACAGTACCGTACTTAATATTTGTCTGAACAGAATCTGTACAAATAGTTCACAGTACCGTGCATTAATATTTGTCTGAACAGAATCTGTACAAATAGTTCACAGTACCGCATTTAATATTTGTCTGAACAGAATCTGTACAAATAGTTCACAGTATCGTACTTAATATTTGTCTGAACAGAATCTGTACAAATAGTTCACAGTACCGTACTTAATATTTGTCTGAACAGAATCTGTACAAATAGTTCACAGTACCATACTTAATATTTGTCTGAACAAAGCCTAAAACAATAGAATAAATGAAATATGAAATACATAAGTAACAAAATAACAATGGTACATATAAAAATAACAATAGTACATATAAAACAACAGAATAATATCACAGATGTACACAAGAAATGAAAATTGAGGCACTGTAATCAATAAACAAAGAAGTAAACATATTTCATAACAAACATTTAGTTTTTTTATTTAAAAAAACAAAAACTAATTATTATATCAGAAATAAAAAAAACTATAGGTGCATAAAATCTGTTAGTAGGTATTACATGCATTAATTGTTAGTTTTCTCAAATGGAAGTCCATAAGATTTTATCATATTACAGACTTGAAAAAGTGTAATTCTTTTATAAATAGGTATATGATAGACAGAACTCTAAACCTCAGACTAGTTGTACAAACACATTTACAGATTTAGCTTTTATGGGACTAATGGTTGGACAAGGAATAAAATAAGAAAAATAGGACATTTTATAATGCTCTGAGAGAGACAGATTGAATCACAAGAACAGTACTCTTAAAATTTGTAATATAAAGTTAGTAATGGTAATATGATCTAGTGGTCATACTGTTTAAAAACAATCTTTCAGTGAAAGCTAGTAAATGAGCATGCCACCATCTTAATCTAAATTTGTAACTTCAAATTCATAAGAAAGTAATTTATGGTCAGACATTTCAAAACTAAATTAACTTCCGTGGTTTCTCAATCTTCCTAAATTTTTGCAAACATTAGCTAATTCTGTGTACATTCTTAGATTGTATTGTTCATGAAGGCAAGTTGTCTCTATGAAACTTGAGCTCTGTTAGGTTTCACTGGCACAGCATCCATCTGTCTCATAACATATGTGGATCTGATTTTATTTTAAAATTAGTCAGGTCTTGACCATTGTAGATTTTTTTGTTAACATTCTGAACCATTTCATTGGCACCCAACTTGACCAGCTCTCATTTCAAGGTCGTCTGTACTAAATGTATAATTTTAAAAACAATTTTATAAAGGTGCTACTTATTAAATTATACTCAATACCTTGTTAGTTTTTGATAGAGTTTCTGGTGTTGTGGAGTACAGTGATTGAAATTGTTACTTATGGAAAACCTTCAATAAAATGTTTCATAAAAAAATAAGTAAGCTTATTTTTTGTTGAATTAGTCATAACATTACGTATTAGACAGAAAACTAGTTTGGCTATTAAATAAAGATGTTTCTTTTAACTGGTCATTTTTCTTCATGGTGATCCTTTAGTGGTTCTATTTCAGGACCTTTGGTGATTGCTTTTTAAATTGATTTGAATGATTTGTTAGCTTCTTAGGAGTTCTGCAAATATTGTTTCTAAGAGACCATTCACAACTTTTAATTATATGTTATTAAACATAATTCTAAAACTAAAACCACCCATCAAACATAAAATGTTGAAATAAGAGACCTGGTATAGTGGCAGAGATGTCTATCCACATTATTTAAAAGCATTAATATGAAAAAGAGGACCAAAATATATTAAAGCTGCCAGCATTTCTTCACATAATTTATCAAACATTTCATGCATTTTTACCAGCTCACTTTTATCAAACAGTGTTTCATATTTTATAATGATGGTAATTGTGAATGATCACTAAGATGTTAGTAATTACTTTTAATGAAATACAATTTGAAGACTGGGTTCAGGGAAAATTTATCTTTAGAATAATCATAAGTGTGCACAAGTGTGTGTGTGTGTGTGTGTGTGTGTATGTGTGTGTGTGTATAAAAGTAACACATACTTTGCCTATTCTTTGAAAAAAATGCAAAAATGGCTACTATTAATCTCATGGTGTGATGAGTAAGATTTTGTAATATTTATAAATCTAAAGCTATTGTTCATGCAAGTGATTTTATTTGAAAATAATGCTTCCAAATTTTAAATCTACAGATCATATTAAGTTGCTATCTTATGCCTGCAAGAAATGCCCCTAATGGCACAGCAGCATGTTTTTGGACTTACAATACTAGAAACTGGGTTTTGATACCTGTGATGGGCAGAACACTTGATAGCCCATTTATAGCTTGGTACTTAAGTTCAGACAAACTGAAAGAATTTAATTTTCCCCTGTAAATAAATATCTTGTCACATTAATATATTTCAAAACTATAGAAAAGGTATCAGTTTTTGTTGCTGTAATAAGTTGAATAATAAACCTGAAGCAGTAAACTAATTTCCAGTCAAAGAGTAATAAAACCAATTTATGAATGTGGTTTTTAAGTTTTATAAATTTACTGAACGTTACCCAACGTTTAGCTCACTTGACTATGAACCCGAATATTCGCCATTGCCGCATATAAATTGTATTCCATCCACCCTTTGAGGCGATGGGTGACAGTTAAGGCTTATAATTTGATCAAACAAGAGTGGATGATAGATAATGTTAACGAGCTGACTTCCATCTACAACACAGGTGCCTATATGAATAACTTTACGCAAATACCAGAAACAAAAACAAACGTGAGTGCTAATTGTTTTTTGTTGGATGAATTTTGTATATATTGGTTTCATGAATCGTGGTACTGAGACTGTGTTTCGTTTCAATATATTTGTTATACATATTTACGTGTATAGCAGCGTGGCTCAGTGGTTTCTCGCTTTATACTTGTAATCTGATGATAACGTGTTTGCTCGCTCTTGTCATGCAGTTTTTCACCAGACACTTGTTCCAGTCTACTCAGCTGCAACGAAATTCATCCTGTTCGAGGGTAATTGGTCGCCATTTTCATCCATTTGTGTCAATGAAACCGAAGCATAGTAGAACTGACTTGGAATACGGCAAGGGTTCAACGGAAGTTACCTATGCATAGTACTTTTTGTAATAACCCGGGTCCTCAACAGATGGCGAGAGAAGCGTAAAAGTGCTGTTTTGTTTGGTTCTATAACATGTCGACCAAGGGAACAGAACACATTTTGGTTAAATGTTGGTTGTTGTAATCGTAACTTGTAGAGCTAAGTGATTAAATAAACTCTTTTTCTTTTTTAGTGGTACTTTATGTAAACATTTAAATATGTGAAAAACGTTATATTAGTAGTTCACTGCTTGTAGTTTTTAATTTATATTTTTTACTGCCTGACGATGAGATGTTTGTAAAATGGGTCATCGTGTAAAATTTGAAAATCATCACAATAACAATGGCGTAATGCTAAAATGCTAAAGAACTTCAGTATTTCTATCTGGTACAAGTATAAGCATCAGAATAAGGATGACATGACCCCACATTCATTCCCATTTCAGAAGGGCTAGCACCCACTCTGCCCCATGTACTACCACCCATAAATTTCGTTAGGCTTGCGAGTTCTCCAATTAGAATTGAATTTTCTCAATCGAATTTGGTAGCTAAAGACAGAGTCGGAAACGTGAGGAAGAGATTAGGGTAAAACGAAAGAAAATGATGCAAGTTAGCATTTAAACTGCCTTTTTTTCATAATAGCTTTCATTTGTATTTATTTTCAGATACCTATTATAATTGGTCTCCCACTAAAATTGTTATTCTAATTGTTAACTTTTTCCTGGAGAAGCATATTCCCAATACCAACACCCTCTTTATAAACACACATTTTGCATCCTTCCACTATGTTTTGGAACTAATTATATAACGTATTATTCAACGTGCTGAATCGCGCTAATTCCTGGACGCCATTTCCTTGTCATCGAATGAAACGGTATCTCACTGTAATCGAACGTCTTCCACCATGTGCTCGTGGCAGTAATTTTTTTATAATCCAAGTCTCTTGTTACTCTTGTATCAGTGAAATGAATTAAAACTAGATAGATACGAAATATAAATAGTGATGTCGAGAAAACCCACTTGTAGAGAAATATATATGTAAAAACGGCTCGTAAAATATTTTCTCAACCCAAATGAGCCGTTTTTACATATATAGATACGAAATATGTTACATGGATTCTTGGTTTTTGGTATATTGTAAATATGAGCATGAAAGACAAAAATAAGAAATCCTTTAAACTGTGTACTTTAGAAAGCTAAATCTTTCTTCAACAGGTATTTGTTCTCTCTCTCACTCTTTTCGTGTTTTGTGTGTGTGTGTAAACAAATATGAAGTAAACATGACATGAAAATGAAAATTTAGTAAATCATGTTTTGAGGTAGATTGTGACGACTATGATTTTGTATAAAAATTAATCGTATTGGTGTAATAAGGGATAAAACTATAGTCATATATCTTTCTCATTTTATAATTAGGCCTAGCACGACTGAGTGGTTAGTGCATTTTACTCCTAATCTGTGAATCGCGGATTCGAATCCCATCTGTGTACATGCTTGCGCAATTACTTCTCGAGTAGCTTTGCGCGGATATCAACAAGTAAACAAAAACTAATGAGAAAATAGGAACTCACAATAATGAACACGTGTGGACAACTCGATTTACTTTAAGTGTTAGTATAAACAGACCCAAACGCTCTGTATGCCTAAATAGGATAATAAATACTTTGTCAAACTTGACTTCAAAGCATTTTGCAAGTGAATATCACGTGGCATTTCGAAACATAATTGAAATTGTCAAGTAATGTTCAGTACTATATATATGGTTAGTTCTGGGTACGGATACGTTATATTGCCTTGGTCAAGTTACTGTTAAGTCTACATCAAAAACAAGAACACAGATTTCACTAGTTAAGACTGTCCAGGGTCTTAAGGGGACCATTCTTCTTCCCAAGAAAATTTGTTTTTAAAGTCAAGGATCAAATAATGTGTTTATTTTAAGATATCACTTTTTTTTTTTTTTTACTTTCAATAATTCTTTCTTAACTTAGTTTCTATCTTTAAGGACGGTAGTACTGAATGTGGTAGAGTTGGTGATGATACAGAATGGCGGCCATAAAAAATCGCCTGTTTAAACCCATCTTTAAAATATCTGAACATCAATAATGACTATTTCACAATATTGGCTGAGCAAAACTGAAGCGTATTGTAATTATGAAACCGCCTAAATCGCTATATATGTGCTTATAGTGAATAAAAATTTCACAATTTCAACGAATTTTCGTGTAAGTGACTTTTCTAGACAAGAATGCAGAAGAAATAGCGAATGTAATCTTTCTAATTTAATCGCATAACTCGTATGTCTAGGGCCACAATGATTTTATTTTTCATACCAAAAAGAATGCTGTTATGTATTTAAACGGACGGTGTGCTACTTTGGACATATAATTAGATATGAATGTAGGGTGGTAGTAGAGATCCTGATGAGTAATAAATTCGAATCAGGTATACGCTTGGTGTTGTTAACGCACAAATTTATAGTTAACAAATGTGAAACAAACGTGTATAATAAAAATAAATAAATGTTGTAAAGACAAATAGGGATAAATATGTACATAACCTATGTATCTGTAATATAAAGTTGTAATATTACAAAAAAGTATTATAATAAGAAAATCAAAACTGCAAAACCTGAGTTAATTAAAATGTTTAAAAAAATTATCCCTACTTTGGCTCATATTAACATAATTACAATGATTTTCCATAGTGGGGATAAAAATTTATAGTTTATGTAAATCGATTATTTTGTTTGGAATTTCTTATTTCAATAATTTTTGTAGTATTAAAAACTTCTATGCAACAATAGCTAACTGCCGCCCGCTGGGACAGCGGTAAGTCATCGGATTTACAACGCATAAATTAGGGGTTAGATTTCCATCAGTGGACACAGCAGATAACCTGATGTGACTTTGTTATTAAGAAAAACACACATACTATAGCTTGCTAGGTTACGTCTGTATTGATGCCTACTTGTTTCATTAAATTGTATTTATTTTTATTATACCTGTATAATATGGTAATTACTGCCTGAAGAAGAGTATGAGTCCGAAACATTGCACAAAATAAAATAAACACGTTTGAAAATTAATGTGTGTATTTATGTATAGTGTATAGAAATATTTTTTAGGCGGGTAACGATCACTTCCTACTTGTGCGCAACGCAAATTATTATAGATCACACCTTTAAACAGAACAGACGGTAAACGTAGAGTTCAAGGTTGTATGTTTTTTTTTTATAGTAGTTGTTACACTGGACTAAAATAGAATCAACCTATGTACGTGAGCCGCCGTGCGTATCGCTGGTCGATATGTGCATGACGTTGTTGGATCTCGCACTAAAATCGTGGACGTAAGCCTAGCGATTGTTATTTTGCGCCCTATCAAATTTTCACACCACTTCCATTTTCATCCTGCAACTTTACTTTGAGTCGTGTAACAAAACCGGAGGGTTTTGGTTGGTTTAATAAACCAAACTAAAATTTATTGATTTAAGTTTTCATGCTTCCATTGAAGCGAAATCACGCACTGCTATTCCAAGCTCGATTTTTTTGGACAATTTAATGCCCAACCGAAATTCCAGTATACCAATTCTTCGTGTGTATTTGTGTGTATAATGGTAGACTTTACTTAGCGTTTAGTCAGTATAAGTTTGGAAAAGTTCCCCCCCCCCCTGCAGCGGGCCCGACATGGCCAAGTAATTAAGGCACTTGACTCGTAATCTGAGGGTCGCGGGTGCGAATTCCTGTCACACCAAACATGCTCAATCTTTCAGCCTTGGGAGCTTTATAATATGACGATCAATCCCACTATTCGTTGGTAAAAGAGTAGCCCAAGAGTTGTCGGTGGGTGGTGATAACTAGCTGCCTTCTCATTTTAGTCTCATACTACTAAATTAGGGATAGCTAGCGCAGATAGTCCTTGTGTAGCTTTGCACGAAATTCAAAAACAAACAAATTTCTTACTCTTTTATTTACACTATATAACGTTTGGTTTATTATAGGGTTACAATTGGTGTTTAAGCCTGAATTATAAAAGTATTTCATTATTAAAATATTTTAAGATATTTCTTACTGCTTATGTATAATACTGTTTGCTATAGAAGCAAAATTCAAGATAATATTTAAATCA
Source organism: Tachypleus tridentatus (assembly GCF_004210375.1). Lineage (NCBI taxonomy): Eukaryota > Metazoa > Arthropoda > Merostomata > Xiphosura > Limulidae > Tachypleus > Tachypleus tridentatus. The sequence continues at coordinate 37,534,492 of NC_134833.1, read as the reverse complement.
TTATACATACCAAATTCAGACAGTAGAAATCTTAACCACATCTCTACCTTGAAATTAGCTGCTTTGAACAAGAATTGATCCCACTGCTTTGCCATTTCTGATAAGTTTCCCCACTTGACTTTTACATCTCCTCACTTCTGATCCACTTACCCTGTATAACAACAATTTCAATTTTCTTGGAGAATGAAAACTACTGAAAATCTTTGAAGATATTTTGCTAATATTCTGACAATTTGTGTGTGTTTTTGACATTTTCAAGAGTTAAAGAACAGAGAAGTACAGTTATAAAAGCCTTAAAAGGAAATATTATTAAAGCTTAAAAGAATATGCACTAAAGGGGGAAAAAATATTTATAACAAAAACAATTAGACCTGGAAAAAGTTCTAAATATTCAAGGGTGAATCATGGACTCGTTCAGATGAGAAGTTTTGACAAAATCAGATACATAATAAAGATGATGGCTTCACTTAAAAGAATAAAGACTGTGATTCATGAACAAGGACAGGGTTACCAGTTTTTGATAAAAACTACTTCCTATAGGATAATATACTTAAAAAATCTTAATGTCCATCTTAAAAAATCTATTCATCCCATCACCATTACATGAAATGCACAAATAAATCAAATATAGCCTTTATCTGATAATGAAAAGATGGTTGAAATTCTTGTGCTCACTTAGTTTGAAAGCAAATAATGAAAAACATAATGCAGTCCACGTATTCTTGCCTAAACTAACTACGTATATTTTTTGTGTATGGCACGTAGCAAAAAATAAACTTGTTAAATTAAAAAGATTCAAACTACATCAGATTTTACCTGCCATAACAGTTATAACGAATGGTGGGTCTCATGTGCCTTCTCATGTTTAGTGCCTCCAGAACTAAAATAATATTCAATAGCTCTGTTTGGATCATTCCCCTCAAGCTCAGGCCCATCAGACTTAAGAAGCATCAAATTTTGCAAAATGTGTTTCTTAAGCTGAGTTTTTAAGGGGGCGATTGATGACGTTAATGGATGAAAGCACATTCTGTTTCTTCCGATGATACACTGAATGTAAACCTCCATGTGCTTTAAGATGTTGCCATGAGCTGGAAGCTTTTGTTGGCAACATGGTTGAATGTTCAGACAGAACAGGTGTATTTTTGTGACTAAACTTTTCATGTTTATTTCTAGTCCACTAAACTTCTCCAAACTTATCTCCTTCTCCTCAGTGGAAAGAACATAAAAATAAACTGGATAGAACGTGTTCAATTTCAGATTTGCCATGTGGACTGAGCTCTTCCTGACTTTCTAGCCAAAACATCTAGTCAAATCATTAAATGCTGGTATGTAGCTGAAGTTCTGTTTCACACCACTGAAATGGTCAAAATCTGTAATCCTTGCTATTTCTTGTGCATCATATCCTTCTTGAGCTATACCAGTAAAGTGTAAAAACCCATTTCAAAATTTCTTCAAACTGAGAAGCATAAGAAGAATTCACTACATATAGTATTTTCAGCTCTGTAAGTTGTGAGCTACACAATGTTACAAGTATAGAAATGGAATATCTTTTTTAGTTGAGCTCTACATCACCTTTCTAAACCATCATAACAGCTGAACCATTAAGATTGAGTAATATCAATTTTTAACTTAATTTTTGGAATTCTTTAAATGTGTCCAAAACTGCTTCCTAATTCCATTCATAATACCATAAAGGATGATTAATGCACATGTGTGTTCCTATGGAACAAGATCTTCTAACACTATATAGGACTTTTATTCATTGATAATTAAGGACTTCTATCCCACATCTAAAAAAAAAATCAGTATTTCCTTCTATATGTATGTAAAAACTGCTCGTTTGGGTTGGGATTTTTTTTTTCTACGTAGAGGAGGAACAATGTTTTGACTTTCTTTGGTCATCGTCAGGTTCACAAAAAAAGTTGATGTAACTGTCTCCAGTGTCCACAACCAGCTCTGCAGATAATTCCATGTTTGATGGAGGTTTGCAATGCTAAGCAATTACATATGAATTGTTAAACAACTATTTTAACATCTTCCTTTCCACCTCCTTAAGTTTGCATGTTGCTTCCACAATAAGGGTTGTTCTTCAGACTGAGTTACAGAATTTAGAAAACTCAGATTCCACAACAGCATTGTAGGTTTTGTATTCTCCCGATTGTACCATGACACACATGCCATGTGAGATTTTCTGGTTCTGTATGCATTGATTGATTAAGTATGGAGCTGATGGCATATTGAAAGCATTCATGCCAAATCCAGTATGAGTAGCTGCTACTATAGGATATTTCAGACAAACCTCACAATGGATTTTGGAGACTTGTTCTCCCTTGGACCAGGTTTCCTTAAGAATTAACCATGGCTGAGTGTCTTTTCCAATAAGAGTAAAACATTCCTTTTTCTTTTTTGTTCACTTTCTTTTTGTGTTGGGTGTTGACTGCAGCATTGCCATTGGTATTACAGGCTTTTTTTTACCCATATTATCTTTGTTTTTGTTGAACCCAAAGTTTAAAAGACAGAGATAAGATTTAACATCTATTCTTAAAATTAGGCTGCAATTCCTTGTGTATTCTGGTTGGCTTTAACCAATTATGTGGTGGTAAAAGAAACATTGAATGAATTTTAAATATTTTTTCTAAGAGTGAAATAAAATCAAACATTCTTTTTTAGTTGAGTAAAGGATAGAAGAAAATGTCTCTGTGCAAATTGGTTTCTTAGTACCATAGCTGTATATAAATTGTGTTGCACTAACAGTTTTAATCACTTATTAATTTAATCATTTTGAATTCAACACAAAATTTTATATTCTTGTTCTCATTTTGCTTTTTGAAGTTGATGTGGTGGAATACGTGTAGGCATCACATTATCAAAACGGTATTTTCTCATTTAATTACTGTATAGACAATATTTGGAATTAATTTTTCACTGGTCAAACTATTTAGATGGAGAATTTTCTTGAAAAAAACTGATCTAGTGTTTTAAGTAATATGAAAAAAGTAGAATTAACATTGCATTATTTTATATTGTAATTAACCAAAAAGAAGGTATCATAGTGCATACCCTTCTTGTTGTTGCCAGTAAGGAGTTACTATTTAATTTTACTTTTTATCAACTTCAAAACATCATCTGCAGTCTGTCATGTTTAAACACTCAAAAACACATGGCTGACAGATTCACTCTTAACACATGGCCTGACCTTTTTGTCACATACACAAATATGCATACCTCTAACCAATAAACAGTATACATTTGACACAAAGGAACAATAAACAATAGGGAAGTCCTGAGCTTCCCTCAAGTTGTTCTGTTATGTTATATTTAGTATTTGGTGCATTGATGCTTGTGCACTACATATCACAGTGTAGTAAAGTGTTTTTAGTGATACATATTAGAATAACACAGTAATATCAAAGTTTTATTTTAAAAAAGACTGCTTGTCCATCAGATAAAGTGAAATGATAAACTTGTTGTCCTAATGCAAATATATTTCTTGGTAAATAACAAGTTAAAGGAATTGAAAACCCCTGTAGAAATACTGACCAATTATATTTTATATCCACCAATTTTTAACAGTTGTGTAGGATATTGAGTGTTTTAAAATAATGTATATTTTTCCATTTTTGTTTCTTTCTAGAAATCAGTTATTCAAAATCCTATCTTCAGGTATATATTAGAACAAACGCGGAAACATCAAGTTACAGAAAAACAAATATGTAGAGGGCAGGCAGAACTCCAGTACCTAGCTCGCACCTACCTTTGTTATTTAAGTAGCATAAGAAGGCAAAAGGTATGTTGTATGTTCTGTACAATGCGATGTTTTATTTAACCTAAGAATAGTACTCAGTGAAAGAATATTCAGAAAAACATGGAGATTTCTTTTTCTTTAGATGAATTTATTTTTCAAATCTAATCACTGAAATTGTCATGTCTTTCAACCTTTCATAACTAGTGTATATTTTACCTTTGGTCAGGTACATTCCCATAATTTTTCTACATTTTTGTGCAGGTGTTCTGTATGGAATGTGGTATTTTGAGGTTAAACTAATCTCCACAGAATATTAAATATTAGGTAGGTCCACCTTATAACAGGAGGATAGGAAGGATATAGTATTATTAAGTAGGTCCATTTTATAACATGAGGATAGGAAGGATATAATATGAAGCTATGTTGAATTTGCTAAAACTGAGTTTAGACAAAGAAATAAACTTGATGTATTCAATGTGTAGAACACAATGAAAACATTTGGTTAATTAAAATACAGAACTTTGTGTGTGTGTGTGTGTGTGTGTGTACTTGCATCTGAATGCTGGATGGTCATATTTGTGAAAAAATTGGACGTGGTTTCATTTCTCCAAATATATTCCTCTTATGTATGGAACATTAATGTATAAATCAAATATCTAAAAACCTAACAGCTATAATGAAAATCAACTGAAAGATTTTCTTGACCTGGTGTTATGCAACAAAAATGCATGAACTCAGAAAATGCATGTACATGCATACTGTACAGATCTACAAGATGTTAACATTCTGAAAAACTCCACATTAATATGAGAAGATAGGAGACATGATATTTCTGCATACTATACTGGATTGACATTTTGGTTAACAGAATGTCAAATGTCATAAATGTGTTATTCCTTATAGTTGGTTAAAGTTGCATAATGTACTCGTTAGAAACTCGTATCACTTTAGCAGAGTGTCTCTCCTATGGAAAGGAGAGGAAGACCCATTTCATGGGATAGTACATATTCTGGTACTAATTAATATGAGTTGAGGAATTTCCTTCTTTCTGTTGTTTGGAAGTTATGATGACAAATACATCATTGTATTAGTGTGTTTTGTCTGAATTTCAGTGATAAATCAGAATTCTTTTTGCCTTTGTTCCATGCAGACATTTTCAGAAACTCCTAAACTTCTCTCAATCCCAGCAGCCAATATGAGTTGATCAAGAAGGCCAGCTAGTTTGATAAATAGACATAACATAATAAGATCTTCATAAGAACTTTAAATACATTACAAGTTCATAAATAATTCTACAGATCACCTGTACTAACCAATGTCAAGTGACAATACAAGATGACATCTAAGTATTTATAGTTACAGAACAAGACAGCTACAGTAATGAATCAAGTTCGTACTAAATTATTTAAGATGTAGAACAAGAGAGACACTAAAATAAAACTAACTCATTTCTAGCTATTCAAAACAGAAAAAAAAGACACACTGGTAATAGGACAAATGTCATACAATGTCATTTCCTTGTTTGAAATTGTAGTGTGTCCCCTCGTAGGGCTGCATGGTAGGTGGGGACAGTGGGCACTGAAATGTGTATGGTCTCATGTACACATACAATCATGTTTTAAAACAAATTAACATAAATAAATCAGTTACACAAAAAGTACAGTAATTAACAAGGAAAAAGACAATGAGGGCATGAAAACAGAATATTTGGTCTTGATATTTGTAATTGAAGAGTGTGAGGTTTACTGTACTATCTACCCTGAAATGCATTGGGAAATATAGTACATATACTGTTTTCATTAATATTAGTTAAAGAATGTTTCAGTTCTTATTTGTAAACATTTGGCAGGTAATGAATTTTCATGGAAGAAATAAGGGAACAAAGGCTCACATTATGGCTAGAAAGAGAGAAAGAAAACACAGTTTTACCTGGTGTTTTTCATGACCACAGTGTAAAAAATATCTCAACTTCATGAAATTGAAATATTAAGGAGTTGGTGAAATTATCTGTAGTAAATGGAAAAAAGTTGCTAACAGTGAAAGCATTGACTTAGGCAGATGGTCAAAGATGAGATTAGAATAGCCTAACCCACATTCTTTCCTATTGCAACTGGACAACAAATGTGTCCAAGCTGGAGAATGTAGCATGTGTATTATCATTGCCAAGCAGACATAACAGAGAACATCATGGATACAGGAAGTTGATCAAATGGATGCTTATGGAAGCCAGTGGATTGGATAGTCCTCATGTTTATGAAGTATGCATTTGACAGGCAAAGTTGGGCATGAGTACACATTAAACCTGTAGACACTTTGCTAGGCCGATATATAATATCATTGTTCCCCTCAAGGTGGATTCCTGTATGTGGTGAGGGGACCTCCCAGAGAAGTTTCTGTACTTTCAGTTTACTTCCTGTGAGTGACTACCCATGAAAGGGATCAGAGGATCCTGGTGGTTGAAGTGTTGAATCCTAACACACCACTTGGCCTTGAGTGGCCTCAGGGTCATTCAGCTGGTTCACTTGAGCTAGGGTCAATCGAGTACCAGTGTTGGACATTATCAACAGGTGTTATGGACATTGTGTCTGATACTGATGTTTGGGTATAGTGCTCACAAAACCTTGACATTGCTGCATTGTCCTTGTTTGAAATTGTAGTGTGTCCCCTCGTAGGGCTGCATGGTAGGTGGGGACAGTGGGCACTGAAATGTTCTTATTTCATTATGGATACCCCCATTCATAAAGCAAAATAAACAAAACTGAGAAAAAAAAACGATAATTGGTAAATGGCCACAAATGAAATGACTGTTCAACAATCACCATCACAGTCAGTTTTTGTATCTAGATTTCTCATATTGCACTCATTATCTGAGGAATCCTTAGAGCAGATGTCTCCCATTTTTATTCAAAAGGGTTTAGATGGAATTGCTAGCTCCCCCAAGTTAGTAAGAAAGTTGAGCTCTAGAGACATTTTGGTGAAAACATCCTCATCACAACACACTAAACTCTTCCTGAATTTGAAGAGCATACTGCATGCTACTCTGAATTCCTGAAGGGGAGTTATTGGTGAGAGATCCTTATTGGTTTTACCAGCAAGGTTTTTCTGCAGTGTGCTGAATTTCCACTTACGAAAACGGAATTATGATGCCTACTAATGTTCTGATTTTGATGTTTACATTACCACATCCACCTTCCACAGTTAAGGTAGGTTATCTGAACTGTAAGGTATGGACATACATTCCCAGCCCTCTCAGATGTTTCCAGTGTCAGCTGTTTAGTCACTCATAGACATCATGTCATGGTTTTTTAACGTGTGCTCGTTGTGGTGACAAAGATCACTATGCCTACGAGTGTGAAATGAAACTTCACTGTGTTAACTGTAGTGGTTCACACCCCTCTTACTCTGGTTCTTACCCTATGTGGGTGGAGGAGAAAGAAATGCAATGCTTGAAGAACAGTGAACTATATTTCTTACTCAGAGGCTCAGAAGTTATTCTCCCCTCCATCTCAGCATACACTGATGCACTCTCTTTTACTGCTATAGTGGGAGTATGGACAGATCTCTCTGTGCCTCCAACATAATCATTTGCAAAACGTCTGAAGAGTCTTTTAGTTAAAATAGCTGGCAAATCTATGTTTACTCCAATCTCTGTCCTTGCCACTCCTTCCAATGACTGTCCAGGTCCACTTCCTTTTGGCTCTGGGTTTGGGTATTTCAACAGGTCCATCTTCTTCTCCAGCCCCAAGATATAAAACGATTATTTGTTCCTGCCTTCAGTTGCTGGATTCTTCATCCACAGACAGAGACCTGTCTACTCAGCCTAGGGCAGGATCTGTGGAGGTAAATAGACCACCATCCAATAAAGAAAAATATGGGTTTAAAACAGAAGGGCTCCCCACCCCATTCTACTTCACATGAATAAAAATGACCACTTTGATACAATGTAACTGTTGGGGTTTTTGTTCAAATACAGATGACATTAAGGATTTGATTGCTTCTTATCATCCTGTGTGTTTCTCTTCACAAGAAACGTTTCTGAAATCTGCCAATGCAGTCATCTTTTGGCAGTTTTCTTAAGGGAGCAGGATAACTGTGTTATGGTTATTTATTTTGTGTGTTTTTTTAACTTGGTGTACATGTGAGAGAATAATTGCAAATTGCTTTTTCCATGCTGAAGAATCATTCTATGATTTCATTATGAAGTGTGTTTCAAAGGTTTTTCTTTGAACAGTTCATTTTTATTATGAAATATTGTGCAGCATAGTTAATTTTTTAGATTAAAGTTAGAGGATTTTTTAAAATTATATAACTAATGTACTGTTTTATTTTAAGTCTTAGTTTAAAGGATATTCACATTGTATTGAAGGACAGTTCTTTGTGAAATGTAATAAGTCTAGTTCTTTTTTTCAATGGTTGTGTGTGTGTGTGTGTGTGTGTGTGTGTTTAAAAACAAAGGAAAGTTAATATTTTCTTTGACCATAACATAAGTTTAAAATTTAATGGTTTTAAGTTAAATTTTAACTGTTAACTTGAAGACAAGCCTGAAACAGAGAAGGGAGGAAAAGTGAGATACACAGGCTTATCAATGTTTTCGTCCTGCTTTATGATAGATGGAAATGTTGAAATGTTTTTGTTTAATTAAGTTTCTATACAGTTTTAGTATAAGTATGAAGTCCAGAGAAATGTTTAAATTTGTCCTATTGTAGATGATTTTCTCTAGCAGATTTTATCTACTTTTCTTGAGAGTATGTTACTTTTGTAGATCTACCATGTCAAGCTGTAGCTTCCTTCTTTCAAGACTGTATTTTTTTTTATAAATACTAGGATCACAAAAGTAGAGCTAAGAAACAAATTTTTCTTCTTGAAAGAAAGCTTGTATAATTTCTCCTGCAATGGTCACAATATGACTGGTCATTCTCTGACAGTATTCGTCTGCGAAACGTAAAGACATCATCAACTCAGCCAGTAAATGATCTTGCACTCATTGAGCTTTCTAACATTTAGTATGCTGCACGAGTACGCACGCTACGTTGTTTTGTGTTTGTAGATGAATATTGTGTTCATTTTTTAACAAGCTTTTCCAGCCGTATTTCTTTCACTATAGAACAATGAAGTTTTGAGACAAACATTGCTCTTCAGATTTCTCGTTCGATTCTTTTCTTAAAACAAACCTAATACTCATTTGGAAATTCAATTTTACATGAAAATACTGTACTGGTCACTTGGTATTAGTGTAATGTAGTTTGAATGGCATAAAAATAAGTTAATCCTATTGTAACGTTCGACGTGAGAACGTCAGCGTTTTTAGAACAAAAAAAGATCATGATATTAAGAATACGTTTTTAAGCATTTAAAATGAACTAATGAAATGATTTTAATATTAGATTTAATAAACCTCTAAGAAAATTAGTCTGTCAAACAATTTTGAAAGTAGGCCTAGTAGTGAAATTCTGAATGAGATTACTTGGCTTTGATACTCAAGAAGTAGTGAAGTTTCAACAATTGATTATTGTGTTGAAATGAAAAATATTGTGTATGAAAATGTACAGGGTGTTGGGAAAGTCACTGTGCACTTTTATATATTTATTAACAGACATGTTTCAATATAGAATACAGGAGGTAAATATGAATGACAATTATAAACAATGTTGAAAGTGACCCCCGTTGGCATTAACACAGGCTTGGATCCTTCTTAATTTGTTTCTAAACACCGCTATCAGTTGCTGAGTTGAAATAGACTGAATAAAATATGATTACAAAACTGCACAGTGACTTTCCGAACACCCTGTAGAATATTTTAACAAGTTTACCAACATATGATTACAAAACTGCACAGTGACTTTCCGAACAACCTGTAGAATATTTTAACAAGTTTACCAACATATGATTACAAAACTGCACAGTGACTTTCCGAACACCCTGTAGAATATTTTAACAAGTTTACCAACATATGATTACAAAACTGCACAGTGACTTTCCGAACATCATGTAGAATATTTTAACAAGTTTACCAACATATGATTACAAAACTGCACAGTGACTTTCCGAACACCCTGTAGAATATTTTAACAAGTTTACCAACATATGATTACAAAACTGCACAGTGACTTTCTGAACATCATGTAGAATATTTTAACAAGTTTACCAACATATGATTACAAAACTGCACAGTGACTTTCTGAACACCCTGTAGAATATTTTAACAAGTTTACCAACATATGATTACAAAACTGCACAGTGACTTTCCGAACAACCTGTAGAATATTTTAACAAGTTTACCAACATATGATTACAAAACTCCACAGTGACTTTCTGAACATCATGTAGAATATTTTAACAAGTTTAACAGATGATTCAATAAGAAACAAACTTTGTATTCTGTCGGTTTCAAAACAAAATATATCGAAACCGCTCTACATAGATACATCACTGTATACGAACATGAACTACATAAAATGGAAATCGTATGTAAAAACAAAATACTTTCGTGTTTTCTGTGAATCTGTGATATATCTTATAAGAAAAAGCATGCAAGTTATTACTGTTATTGCTTTTCACACATCTGCCATCTTGTATTATCGATATATTAATCAGTTATTACTAATTTCTTTGAACCTTTAGTGACTAAGCGATAAACTCGAGGGATTCTAACGCTAAAACTCAGGGATTAAATCCATGAGGTGCAAGTGACACAGGTAGTCCACTGTACAGTGTTTTACTTAAGAACAAATAAATAGTTTCTATAAATATACTATCAGTTTACGTATTTTCGAGTACACTATGAAATTACGTGTCTCCTGTTTTATTAGATTTTAGGTTGGGTTGTAGATATTCACGACAAATGTTTTGGAATTATGGTCTGTTTAGAACAGTGAAATTTTTTTTCAACGTGTTGAAACTGGCATTAAGTCATGTGCCCCACTATAGTTGTTACTTATCTCAACAGCCAGTACATTCCAATGGCTGACTGATACTCGTATTTTGCAGAACACGACACAAACTTTAATGACGTGTACAATAACGAACATCCTGTGCTGTAACTTTTAACAGTTTCTATGGATATTTTTACTTTTTTTTTGTTAAATATAATGATAGGTATGGCACTCGGAGGTTGTGAAATTGTTTCAGAATTAAATGAAGGTAGTCGATCCTTAGTATGCAAGTGACGACTTATTTTACCCCCACCCTCATGCCCATAGTTGTACAAACAACGCAGCCTGGTTAACTAATGAATGAAAATTTGTTGTAATATTTTTATCAATGCTATAAGTGTAGCTACCAGTTTGGTCGCACTTTTTTCTCTTACCTAAAGTGTTTTTGCTTAGATACTTAATAACAAGCTGGTGAATCGGTTTTTCTAATCGTTTTAGGTTTCAGTTTTCTTATGCCTTACATTGTGTACATCTAGTTAATTTGTCGTATAGAACTGCTTTATTATTTTGCTGCTGTTGTTGTTTAGTTTTACTTTATAGAGCTAGCTAGTTCTTCATTAGAAAGTACTAGTAAATACCAAATGTTTACAGAGGACATCAGAAAAAAATATTCCTGGCATATTCATGTTACCTGTGAGCTGATTCGTTGACTCACAAACTAGACATTTATACATACATAAATATGTAGACATATATACAGGGTGGCCCGTAAGTCCCTGCCCATCCATATATCTTGTGTGTCCAGTGTATCTGTGTGCTGTCCCTCATTCTCGCTGCATAATTATGTTACCCCATGTTCTGTGAGACATCTTCCTCAACATAGCAGGGGTTATTGTTCCAAATGCCGCGGTAACAGCTGCCTTCAACTCATCATTAGTATTATTACGTTGTTTAGACACAATATATGGATGGCTAGGGACTTACGGGCCACCCTATATATTGTATTTTAAGCAAGGGATTGATTCGGTGAAGTGTAGAAACGTATTTATATGTGACTATCGTTATTTATTGAATGGTTGAGACCAAACCTGACTGAAATTATAATATTTGAAATAAACAGTATCAGTATATTGTTCCTTTAAATCATGTATAAAGATTAACTGCGTAAGCTTTCCGTAGAAAAGTTATTAATATTTGTTGTTTTTTTCTAACGAAGGACGCATAAAGAGGATTGGAGAACCTCTCAATTACCTTTCTATACTAACAAGTCGCTCTGTTAGAACCTCCCTACCCGCGATTGATTGGCTTGTCTGAAAGCTCTTAGACACCATATTGTCAGTCTAGTAACTGATTGTTTGAAAAAGCATTTGAACGGGTTTGTTATATGCAACAGACGCCAGACTGGTCCCAACTGACCCATTCGATCAACAGTGACCAGGTTTTGACATGTCTAACAGTATCACTCGAATGGCATTGCAGAACTTGTTAAATGGCGCCGACTCGTCGGAAAGCGGTTTAAATCGGACACAAACAGAAAGTGTTTATCAGTGTATACTGTGGATTATAGTAATAAATAGCTGAGAGCGGGTAGATGACTCGTTTTTTTCTCTCAGTTGACACCTAAGTGTCACAGTAATAAGACTGTAAGCGTATAGGACTAAAAACCGGGTTTTTAGTGCCCGTGGTGGGAAGTGCACAAATAATCCTTTGCGTAGCTTTGCGCTCAACAAATTGGTACTGTAATGATAATAAAATGACGCTGAAGAAACTCGCGCGACCAGTTGAACGTGCTTGCTTTATTCTAACCGCAAAAGTTACTAGTGGGGATAACTGTTTAGAAACGCAACTATGGGAGGGTTTGGTCCTTTGATTTCCTCAGAAGGTATAATAATATCTAGTGTATCTAAAACTTGTTATCAATCGTGTTCCTTCTATAAATGAACAAGAACATTCTTGAGACAGTAATGCACCGATTCATAATGTTTTAAATAAACGAAACTAGATCAAAAATCATCACACTGACTTCATTAATTTTTATTAGCCAATACGGTCGCCGCATTTTGAAACCGATCAACCAGCTGTGGGGTGTATGTAAGTGTCGCATTCACCAACACGAGCAGTTATTTGCTGACATCTGAGATCCACTTAATGACAGTAATCTTCAATGGATTGAATAGGGTCTTATTAGATACCGTCGTTTCCTTGTACATTCTAATACCAGGACCATTTTAATCAATCAGTGCAGTGAACGGTGATTCAACCGTGCATTTTAGTTGATGGTCCAGTTAAACTGACCAGTCAGCGTATAAATATTTGAAACATTTTTCGCCGTTCAGTTTCTCGCGAGTTCAAATTCCTATCCCACTAAATATGCTCGCCTTTTAAGCCGTGGAGGCGTTCTAATGTTACGGTCAAATCCTACTGTTTGTTAATAAGAGTAGTTTGAGTTGGCGGTGGCTGGTGACGACTAGCTGTCTTTTCTTTAGTTTTTTGCTGCTAAACTAGGGACAGTTAGCGCAGATAGATCTCGTGTGTGGCGCGAAATTTAAAACAAACAACCATTTTCGCCGTTTTCTTTTAATGAGCATCGTTGTTATTCATTACTAAACAGCTAAGTACAAGTACCATAGCATAGTTTAAATAGTTGTACTAACACATCACCAGTCACGGTATTGACCGAATGTTTCTGCCAGGCTGAAAAATCATTTTATCAGAGCCATTGAAAGTTTACATTCTAAATGTTATTCTGTGAAATCTAATTTTCTTTCTTGTTTTTTTCTTGTATCAATTTTGGCACAATGTTGTTTGAATGCAATTTTAGCTTGCCATTCATTGATCCCTTTGAGACCATTGTGATGTTTTATGTCTTACATTTAAATGTAGTACAAGGTTGTTTATTTCTGTCACCACCCCTAAATTTTCACCAGTAAATTAACATGTAAAATTTATGAATCGGAGAACACAAGGAAAGTAATTGTTGAGTGTTTCAGTCATGCTAAGAGCCACTCAAGAATAGCATAGAGTAAATCTACATTTTCATTTTTTAAGTTACGTCACATTTTCAAATGTGAATGACATTATGATTTAATGTAGGATATTCTGTTTGGGAAATAAAATTGGTAATTTATATTATTCATGCCTGTTCTCTCATTATGTCAATCAATAATGTTGAGCTTTGTCTGCGTGCACAGCTTTTCAAACGAGAAACAAATGCTCAAACAGGCACCACAGTTCGCAGTGTATTGTTTCATCAGTTCTGTATCCACAAAACTTTATTTATAAAATTATGACGTGTAGTACCTGAGTCTGTACATATTACAAGGTATTTCAGGTTATTCTCGGTTTCAGCAGGAAATAACTGACAAGTACGTGTGTGAACAAAATGTTGCGTAATTCTCGAGATTAGCAAGTTAGTATGACAACATGCTTGTTATCGCAAGGTGTGTCTCGTGATTTATCTTAAGCTCCAGATTTGTTTTAAATTTCGCCCAAAGCTACACCAGCAATATCTGCTCCAAACGCCAATAATTTATCAGTGTAAGACTAGAAAGAAGGCAATTAATCATCACCAACCCACCGCCAAATCTTGGGCTACTCTTTTAACAACGAATAGTGGGATTGACTGAACCATTACAACGCCCCTACGGCTGAGAAGGCGAACATGTTTTGTGGGACAGGGGTTCGTGCCCGCGACCTTCAGATGCCAAGTCAAGTGCCCTAATCATCTATTCATGCCAGAACCTAAGTTCCAGGTATCTTGGGTCCATGTTTTATTTGGAAGCTGTGTTGCTATAGTATAAACATATTGGTTGCGAAAAATACTGAAGTAAATTGTGCATTCTGTGTTTTATTACTTTACTTTACTGGATTTTTAAGTTATTTTATTCTTTTGTCATTTAGTTTTGTGTGCAGTTCAATATGATAAACATTTAATATGCGAAAACTAAAACATTTTAAATCTCATTTTGCCATGTATGCTGGAGGAATAAATATACTTTCAAACGCACAAAGTTATTATCATTCCTTTTCCAGTTAATCACCCGTTATTTCAAAAGATGTCCAGTCATCCACGTGTGTAACATAAGTGATCGACGAAACTTACCTTATTACGTAATAAAATTAAAATCATTGATTGCTCAGTGACGTATGATTGTAACTAAAGTTTAAGCATTTAAACTGGTCGTTAGTGATATATAAGGAAACGTCGTATCAAAACGTGAAATCAAATAATAATAATAATAATAATATACATTTACTAATTGGATTAAACTTGTATACGTTATCTTAATATTGTGGAATATCGTAATACAAAATTAGTGAAGGTACAGTTTTTCATCAATGTTGATATGATAACCGATTAAAATTGTAACTAATATTATGAAAACAATAATGTGAATAGACATACATGATGAAATTTAAAAATAAATACAGGTAGAATAATGGTTGCTCAGTGAGGGTATTTAATGAAAGGTCTTAGTAATTATCAATAATTTATTTATAAAAATACACATAATATGGGAGTGTATTAAATACTCAATTAACGTTTATGAAAAGCATTTCTGTTAAATATCGTAGATATTTGTGTTTCTTAAACAATATAAATGCGAGACCTTTGATGGAGTTTCTACTTAAATTTCCAAATGTGAGTTCATAATTAAAACAGACACGCACGAAAGGTTGCTTGAATAAAGTTATGAGCTATGTATGAACAGACAACGTACTGCGCCTTTGCGTTTCGTTAATAACGTCCTTGACAAAATTATATCGCTGTGTATAATGTTGCAAGTAAAGAATATGACGTACGTACTTCTCACACGTAATCAAGTCTTATAATCGATTTTATTTTATAGTCGACAAAATTATTTTACTGAATTTATAGATACAATATTCTGATAGTGAAAGGCTTAGGACATTCTAAAAGTAATTATAAGCTTATTTAAAAGGTTTGTTTTAAACTCGAAGCCGTTTTGGGTTTTGTAATAAAAAATTTAAAGCACTAAAATAACTAGAAAATCTCCGTTGACCAAATGTGCTAAAATATAATTAAAAAACTAAGATAGGTATATGTTAGTGTATTTATTACGAGCAGTTTAAAAAACGTGCGTCGTAAACGCACGTATAAATAGGAAAAGACTTTCCATTTTCCTGGTTCATTGATTTATAATAATCGTTTGTGATCGGATAAATAGGTTTTAGTAATTATCTTTATGAAAAACATTATAAAGAAGTATTTGTATAAAGGCGTTATAGAGACCTTAAATAAATCGAGGGTATAAAAACAAGTTCGTAAGTACATTTAAAACATGGATTGGATAACCTATAAAACAAATATTTAATCTTCCAAAGTGTAGCGTAAATTTTTATTCACTGATATATGTTTAGTGACTTATGATGTGGACTTTACATCATGCATATATAAAAAAAAGTTTCAACTCAAAATTAGATGAGTGACTCTATTGCTTGTATGTTTTTGGTACCCTCTTATGTTAGGCTTAAGTAACAATCATTTTCTTTGCACAACCTCAAATTTTCCTATGTGTATCAAGAATCTATAATTTACAACTTCAACATTCCCCCTTCCTTTGTTTTTTGACCAAATAATGATAGTACAGTTTATTTTAAAACTAATTGACCTAAACATTGATTGTTAATAGCCACGCACCTCTTCAAGGTGTGGCACACAGATATACTGGATACATAAGATATATGGATGGTTAGGGACTTACGGGCCACCCTGTACTTTGATTTAATTCTTACTCGTCTGAATTCAATATATATAGTTGTTTTTATTTAAACATTTCAATAATTAAAGCATTAGGAAAGATGGAAAAAGAATTATTTAAATTGTGAACGTTTAAATAAACCTTCACTGTAATAAGAGTATAAATGTACAGGCTTGGAAGAAAGTGGTTATAGAATTGTTTAATTTAAAACATAATTTCTTACGTAATTTCTTTGTAAAATTTTCATTAATACCAACTCTATTTTTGCTGGACTCTGTATATGGCATCGTATCACATAACTGCTGATCAGAATTGAAGATCAGTAGGCTGCGGTTGTAGCTTGTGAGAACTAGAAACAATGACTAAACAGTTTAAGTGATTATGTAATAAGTGAGTTCAGTTACAGCTTTAGACATTGGCGTTTGTTAATGTAAGGTGACATGGTATTAAAAGGTCATATGAGAAGCCATGCTAGTGCTATTGGAGCCGTATTTAATCAAGAGTTGAATAACACACACACACACAAATAAACACGTACAAATATTCAAATTTTTAACGTTCCAAAAATACAGTTATCAAAGACGTAGTAAAAATTCAAGAGATTGTATTGTTAAAAGCGAAGTGAAAAACACCTTTTCAAAATATGACCATTCCATTTAATCGAGAGACAGGCAGTTACAGGTTGGATGTTCAATCATATCATTTCTCTGAGTTACTTATCTTTGCCCAAATTCAAGTACATGAGAACAATATCTAACAATACAAGTGGATTTGAGAACAGTGACTTGTGCTGAATTAGGACATTTCTTTTTCAAGTTGTTACTAATCCAGTCATAACAATATTATATAACTGTTTTCGTATATTACAGTTCAAGGGAAAATGTGTTTATTTTGAATATTTTACAAAGATATGTTCACTAGTCGTTCCTAATTTTGAACTCAGACTAAACAGAAGATAGCTGATTACCAGCACCAACCGTCAATTCTTGGGCTACTCTGATCCAATAGCAGGATTTGACCGTCACTTTTGCAACGCAATCATGGCCCCAAACTATAGTGCGCAATTTTGTGACGATGATACTCGAACCATGTATTATCGAATTCACAGTCCGCTATGCTGTCCACTAGGCCATGCCTTGCGTTACTTAACAGAAATGGAGATAAATGATTATTCGTCACACAGAGGTAGTTATTTGTACTGAATTGCTTGTATGGCTCATCTGATGAAGAATTCATCACACGGATCGAATCGTTTATCCATCTGAAAACTTCAGTCGACGTAACAACGCTACAACAAATCCCATAGTCTTTCAAAGGTCTTTCAAACTGGAGAGTGGAGGATTATAAAAAAAGCGAAACGTGCATATAAACAAACGAAAAAGTATCATTGTTTGTTCCTTTTCTAATGAATGTTTATTTTGTATCATTGTTTGTTCCTTTTCTAATGAATGTTTATTTTGTATGATTGTTTGTTCCTTTTCTAATGAATGTTTATTTTGTATCATTGTTTGTTCCTTTTCTAATGAATGTTTGTTGTATCGTTGTTTGCTTCTTTTCTAACGAATGTTTATGTTGTATCGTTGTTTGTTCCTTTTCTAATGAATGTTTTTGTATCATTGTTTGTTCCTTTTCTAATGAATGTTTATTTTGTATCATTGTTTGTTCCTTTTCTAATGAATGTTTATTTTGTATCGTTGTTTGTTCCTTTTCTAATGAATGTTTATTTTGTATCATTGTTTGTTCCTTTTCTAATGAATGTTTATTTTGTATCATTGTTTGTTCCTTTTCTAACGAATGTTTGTTGTATCGTTGTTTGCTTCTTTTCTAACGAATGTTTATGTTGTATCGTTGTTTGTTTCTTTTCTAACGAATGTTTATGTTGTATCGTTGTTTGTTTCTTTTCTAACGAATGTTTATGTTGTATCGTTGTTTGTTTCTTTTCTAACGAATGTTTATGTTGTATCGTTGTTTGTTTCTTTTCTAACGAATGTTTATGTTGTATCGTTGTTTGTTTCTTTTCTAACGAATGTTTATGTTGTATCGTTGTTTGTTTCTTTTCTAACGAATGTTTATGTTGTATCGTTGTTTGTTTCTTTTCTAACGAATGTTTATGTTGTATCGTTGTTTGCTTCTTTTCTAACGAATGTTTATGTTGTATCGTTGTTTGCTTCTTTTCTAACGAATGTTTACGTTGTATCGTTGTTTGTTTCTTTTCTAACGAATGTTTATGTTGTATCGTTGTTTGTTTCTTTTCTAATGAATGTTTATTTTGTATCATTGTTTGTTCCTTTTCTAATGAATGTTTATTTTGTATCATTGTTTGTTCCTTTTCTAATGAATGTTTATTTTGTATCATTGTTTGTTCCTTTTCTAATGAATGTTTATTTTGTATCGTTGTTTGTTCCTTTTCTAATGAAAGTTTGTTGTATCGTTGTTTGTTTCTTTTCTAACGAATGTTTATGTTGTATCGTTGTTTGCTCCTTTTCTAACGAATGTTTATGTTGTATCGTTGTTTGCTTCTTTTCTAACGAATGTTTGTTGTATCGTTGTTTGTTTCTTTTCTAACGAATGTTTATGTTGTATCGTTGTTTGTTTCTTTTCTAACGAATGTTTATGTTGTATCGTTGTTTGTTTCTTTTCTAACGAATGTTTATGTTGTATCGTTGTTTGTTTCTTTTCTAACGAATGTTTATGTTGTATCGTTGTTTGTTTCTTTTCTAACGAATGTTTATGTTGTATCGTTGTTTGTTTCTTTTCTAACGAATGTTTATGTTGTATCGTTGTTTGTTTCTTTTCTAACGAATGTTTGTTGTATCGTTGTTTGTTTCTTTTCTAACGAATGTTTATGTTGTATCGTTGTTTGTTTCTTTTCTAACGAATGTTTATGTTGTATCGTTGTTTGTTTCTTTTCTAACGAATGTTTATGTTGTATCGTTGTTTGTTTCTTTTCTAACGAATGTTTATGTTGTATCGTTGTTTGTTTCTTTTCTAACGAATGTTTATGTTGTATCGTTGTTTGTTTCTTTTCTAACGAATGTTTATGTTGTATCGTTGTTTGTTTCTTTTCTAACGAATGTTTATGTTGTATCGTTGTTTGTTTCTTTTCTAACGAATGTTTATGTTGTATCGTTGTTTGTTTCTTTTCTAACGAATGTTTATGTTGTATCGTTGTTTGTTTCTTTTCTAACGAATGTTTATGTTGTATCGTTGTTTGTTTCTTTTCTAACGAATGTTTATGTTGTATCGTTGTTTGTTTCTTTTCTAACGAATGTTTATGTTGTATCGTTGTTTGTTTCTTTTCTAACGAATGTTTATGTTGTATCGTTGTTTGCTTCTTTTCTAATGAATGTTTATGTTGTTTACGAAATCTGCAGATTAAAGAGATATTCTGTGGCTGGTCTCTATTATTTTAATAATGAAATAAGTTTCGGCATTTTAGCCCTCAAATCTTGAGAGGTTACTACGATTTTGATTTATGGACGTTGACGAAAGAATTACTTTCGATTTCAACTTTGAATCTGTTTTAAGGAATATTTTATCGTGAATTACAACTTTGGAGAGACATCTGAACTTTCATTCTGGTCATAACGTGTAGAATAGCGCTTCTGAAGTTAAAGAAGTTACGTTTTCCAAGGAACACGTTCAGTAATCTTACTTCTGTCTTGTAATATCTATTTATATAATTCTACTTTACTTTTCAGACATTTTTAAATAAAGAAACGCTGCCCCTATTTGTTTGAGATACTTAATATTGTTGTGACTTAAATTTTGTACTGTTTGTTGTCACACCAAGGTTCAGTCCGAGCCAAAGTTCTAAAAGTATATCCGCACTAAAACAAATACAATGTAAGGAATAAGTTAGTCGAGCATTGTCTGTTGAAACGACTCGACAACTGGCAGATTTGTAACCTCCTGCCAGGAAAGAGCTTTAATTAATTAAATGTGTTAGAACTGTATCGTTGAAATGTAGCAGCCAACACCGAAACACACTTCCGTAATCTGGTTAAAGGGGTTATGTGTTCTAGACGACCCTTTTTTATGTCGCCTTAAATTATGTTAGAAATATATAGCATGTTCTAATATCGATAACTAAACATTGTCATTATATTGAAAGTTAAAAAGAAAATATAATATCTAGTCGTACTCTTAACTTTTCTGTTATCTAACCAAATTTCTTGTCTGTTGCCGAAATTAAAACTTTTGAGAGATCGTTTTCCGAGTTTTTAAAAAATATTTGCGATTTAACATTTGAAATAATTTATGTTGGAAGTCTGTCGTTTCACTAACATTTTAACAGGAGACGAGGGTCGAGGTTTTGAATCCCCGTCACACCAAACATGCTCGCCTCTTCAGCCATGGGGCATTATAATATGACGATTAATTCCATTATTCTTTAACCCAAGACAGAGGGTTACATCATTGCTGGACAGACTGGAATTGTTACACAAGAGAAATTGACTACATCAATTCTTATAATAACAGGAAAAGGTGAAGCTTGAACTCTATGTACCCTTACATTGCTAAGCCAAAAAAGGACTTTTCCAGCATATGGATTATCTTAGGAGCTGCTCAAGTCATTGTAAGGCAAATACAGGACAGGAAAAAAACACCACTCATGATAGGTATAACCACCATTTCTTTAATTACTCAGACATGACAAATGGCTTGTGGATCAATTATTCTATGCCCCTGACTTTTGTAAAAAGGAGACTTGGTGTTACTGAAGGGTATTTAAACTGCTGGGGCAGAACCAGTCACTGCAAGGATGAGAAACTTTTATGCAGCAGTCAATGGCAAGGAACCACCAAGCAAAAACTGGAAGCAAACCCAGAGGATTGAATGTGGAACATCCTAGAAGGTCATCCAAAAACTAGATGCCACATATCAGGCAAGGTAGAAGCCATCTTCAACTGAGATAATTTTATTTTTCAAATGGGGTTGTTAACCAATGGAATGTGTTGCCTTCAGATGCTGTGGAGGCAGTAAATTTAAATGATTTTAATGTAACTCACCTTTTTTAGGCATGTTAGTGACTGAAGATAAATAAATGGATATTTTGTAAAACCTTTATGTGCCACAGACAATGGTTCAGGGCAGGTACAATTTATGGGATTTAATTTCAATTATTGGTTTGAGATCAAACTTAAAACAATGTTTTTGGTGTTAGATTATGTCTATTTTGTATGTAATCTGAGGGTTTTCAGGTTAAAATCCCCATCACACCAAACATGTTTGCCCTTTTGGCTATGGGGATAGTGTAATGTGATGGTCAATCCCACTATTCATTGGTAAAAGAGTAGACCAAGAGTTGGTGGTGGGTGGTGACAACTTGCTGTCTTCCCTCTAGTCTTACACTGCTAAATTAGGGACGGCTAGTGCAGATGGCCCTCGTGAACATTTATGCGAATTCAAAACAAATCAAACCTACTTTGTATGTGGAGATTTGCACAATCTTCATGCATCTAGATAGAAAAGGATCAATGACTGAAACCTCCTATTTGGTCGAGTGGATGATGTCTGTATGTTGCAGTCAATAGATACTTTGAGAGAAGAATCAGTTGTGTGGTGATGCTATAACAGAGATAGTATAGGAGACTATATATCAATATGGAACTGATACTTTCAGAGTTATACTTGATTTACCAAATATTTTGTTTGATAGAAATCAGTTTGGAGAGAAAGAGTGCTTCTAACCATTCACTAATCTAATATTTGCAATCATCCCCCAGTTTGTTTATTTTTTGCTGTGTTTGAAAAAGATTGTTTCACTCAGCATCGCATATTTCCAAACTGTATTTTTCTCATAACTACAAACTCAGGACTACTTTGCAGTTTTCCTGTTCAGTCATCTAGTACTTGCAAAAAATAATCTCAGTCAAAAATACCATAAATGCAATTTAAACTTTTGTTTTCATCATGCATTTTGGATCTAAAACAGAAATGACTCGACTTCATTGAGAAAAACATAGTTTGCACAATTATCAAGTAGTTTTAATTATATCAGTATAAGTAGCATAGCTTTTCAACTGTTTACGAAACATTGGGATTTTTCTATGCCATACATTTCCAATGAAAACAATGATATTCCAGAAAAAAAGTTGCCTACCATGCTCGCAGTTGTGTGTCTGTCAATGATGGGAGAATTTAGTGAATCCTTCTGACTTAAGAAGGAAAACAAATAAATAAAGGTGAGAGTAAACAAGTATTGTGAATATAAAGTGTTTACTATGATTTCAAATAGCTAAGCCTACATACAGAACTATTTTGAGAAATGTTGCAGGTTCCATGAAGGAATTAATGAAATAAATTCTTGAAATACATAAATTTTCTTTTTCTTCGTATCTGGATATTGTAGAATGACATCACACCTTGTTTGTGTGTCGTTTGTGATTATTACTCTTAATTGAACTTACGATAAAGTTAAACCAGTCTTTGAATGTGAAGAAAAAATAATTTAATAATGCCTTCCGTGATATTATCTTATTTTGCCGAGTTTTTATTTAGTACGCGTGTTGATTAAACTAACTTCGGTAGGGTGTACGTGTAATTTGTGAACAATTATGTAGAAACAAGTTTTTACCAGTTTTTTTAATGTGAAGACTTAACAGACACCGATTAAAAAGTGTGCTGTAGTATATAAGCACGTTTCAAACGAGTATTAGTAGATGGTAGTAAATAAAAATTTACAATGTACAAACAAATGTTGCATATTTTATACATTTCTATGTACTGTTAGTGCAGGAGAACTGACAAAACTTCTCGACAACATGAAAGGTTCTACATAAGAATAACCTTGCTTTTATATTTGTAATTACATTAAAATTTACGATTTAAACGGTGGAAAGTAGCGAAGCGTTCGAAACAAATACGCGTAGTCAGCCCGAATGACGAGTTTAGGCAATATACGAAAGACCTCTTAGGTAGTAACTTATGAAATACAAACTTTAAATGTGAAATGTTATTTTTTTACAAATCTTTGATTTGGGATTCAAAATGGAACGGTTAAGAGGGATGGAGGAAAAAATATTTGTATTAAGTAATTTTTATTACAAAAGCTAGGCCATTACTTAATAAGAAAGTTTGCAACTGTTTAATTTAACAATTTAAGGAATTAACCAGACACATTTATTATCTTAGAAATGAAATATTAACTAATTATTAAGGGTGATGAAATCCTAAGTTAAGTTTACAGATATTAACCTTATTTTATGTTGCCTTATGTAATATATAAACGGTTAACAGGCCGCATGACGTGTCATTTTTAGATAGTATGTGTTTGTGCGTGCACTTTAATATTTTTTCTTTTAAATATTATTTATTCGTCGCTATGGCAACATTCTATTTGTGATAAATATTGTTGTAAAAAAACGAAAGCAAAACATTACAGAATTTATCAAAAAGTGTATTGCGCGTACTTTGGAAAAAACTAAACAAAACAATGTTGGGGACCAAGATGAATCATGGGTTACGCACAAACTTTGCACCATTTGTGTTAAATAGTTGAAACAATGGACTAAAAGTACTAGTTTTTTGTAATTCCAGTGGCGTGGTATGAGATTAGAAACAACGGAAATGACTACTGCTGTTTTACCCTCATGTAACGTGTAAGCCTACAACGCTTAGTAAAAACGAAATTTTTTATCCGGACCTTCAGTATACTATAAGATATGTTGCTTGTTTATCTGACGCACCTACACCTACTCTTTACACAGTTTCATCTGATGTCAGTAGAAATTAAAATAGGGATTGTTTTGAACCTGAAACGACTGGTGAACCACAACTTTTTACTCGAGGTGTATTTAATAAGTTGGTGAGAAATTTGGAATTGCCAAAGTATTCTTCAAATATTTTGTTCAGACTTCAGTGTGGGAACTTACTTCCTCCTGGGACATAATTTCACTGTTAAAGAAATCGTGAGAAAGAATTGATACCACACTTTTAACAAGAATATTTACTTGTTTATCGCAACATTATTGTTGAATTAATACCAATGTTAGGAGCTGCAGTCCATGAACCAAGTGAATGGCAATTTGTTCATTGATCCTTCCAAAAGAAGCGTAAAAAGTGTATTCCATTACCATGGTAACATATGTTCATCTGCCTCTACTGTACGTTCGGTTTACTTCAATGAAACATACGAAAATGTCGAACTTCTTAATTAGTTACAATACAGAGAACATGATTGAATACTTTGTGGAGAGCGTCCGGCATGGCCAAGCGCGCAAGGCGCGCGACTCGTAATCTGAGGGTCGCGGGTTCGCGCCCGCGTCGCGCTAAACATGCTCGCCCTCCCAGCCGTGGGGGCGTTATAATGTGACGGTCAATCCCACTTTTCGTTGGTAAAAGAGTAGCCCAAGAGTTGGCGGTGGGTGGTTATGACTAGCTGCCTTCCCTCTAGTCTTACACTGCTAAATTAGGGACGGCTAGTGCAGATAGCCCTCGAGTAGCTTTGCGCGAAATTCACAAAACAAACTTCCATTTTCTTCAGTTTGTCTGTATTTTTATTACCAAACGTAATAATAAAAAGTGTTCATTGTGGTGAACGAAATAATAATTTGATCTAAGTAAGTAATTTGTTTCATCCCGATTTGTAAAAACTTTTTACATTATAAAAAAAAAAAATCTTATTTTCGAAATTTGCATAGGTGAATTATGGAAAATCAGTTATTAAAACCAACATAACTGTTATGAAGTTTAAATTTGCATCGTTCTCCTTTAATGTATCATTACAGATTGCCACTAATGGACCTTATTTCTATTTGACTGGCAGATCAAGGCCAGGAATGATTATGGTATATGTTCAGCTATCCAATGCTCGAGGGACCGATGTTCTGCTAGGCCTAAAAACAAAATTTAACTACATTCCTATAAGTAACTAATAGCGCGTATCAGTCACAATTTGCCAATGATACAGTAATTTGAAGTATCTTAACCGGTTATCAAGGTTCGCGTTTTTTGGGGTTTTTTTTAAGACAGCGCTGCTTCTGAAAAGTGAAGCTTGATTAGAATTACACTGACGTTTCTGGTGGAAAATTCTTAACAGTTTGACTCTAGACGTTATCAGTTTTCTTAATATATTTTTAAATAATATCAAAGTGCTTGCGTGTCCGTGAGTTTTTTAGTTACAGTACACTTAATAATATATCAACTACGAAAAAACAAAATACAATCAGTGTTATTAATCCCACTAATTACTGCAGAGGTTTTTCTGTTTATATCGCATATGAAATCAGTGGTTTCACCTCCACTTTTTTATCAGTTATTTTGAGAAAATGCTGTGCTACACAAGAAGATAAGATTACTGGAACTAATGCAATATGTGAACTCCACCGGCAATGAACGATGTAAAAGAAGGGTCAGTGGTTTGAAATGTAATGGCGATAAAGTTGTTTTATATCATATACTTGTTTTTTTTTAGAGCAAAGCCACGGCCAGTTATCTGTTATGTCCATTGAGTGGAATCAAACCCAGGATTTTAGCGTTGTAAGTCCGTAAGCTTACCGATATCCCATCGGGAGACCAAAGTGGTAGAACTGAAATCAATTGAGATTTGAACTAAAACAGTGATTCTAAAACTAGGAGCTCCAAGGCTTATTTTAAGGGCTTCATGAGATCATAAAAAGTGTCGAGGTAGCTAATGTTTTATAATTTTTATAGTAATTTGCTAACACTGTGTGCGTGAGTGAAGAAAGGTCAGATCGGCACAGCTTGAAATATTTTCGAAGGGGAAGACTACCCAAAAACGTTTGAGAATTCTTGGGCTAAAACACTGACGTAGTCTTCGTCAAATGTGTTCCAGAGGAATTATGTGAGGTAGGATTCTTGGTAGACAATACATGACCTTAATCTTTTGTAAGCTAGTCCAAGCAGTATAACATCAGGGATTATTTTGCATAAGAACGAAGCGTTGTCTGATTTCATCTTCGAAAAATCGTACAACCAGGTTCAGCATCATATCAATACGTCATTTAGGTGCAAATATGCAGGTGGAGCAACGTCCGTGCATACAGACACCTTTCCTCAACATGACTGAACCTCCTCCGAAACGGTATATTTTTATTACATTATGCTGAGCAGAATCTCTTTTTGTTGTCAGTCTATACCTGAAACTTCTCCCACATTCTTATTGTCTCGTTATCTTCTCTTGTTTTTATTATAAAGTATGACACTTCTTTAGGTTTAAAAATTGTGAATGTCTTATCTTATAGAATAGGTCTGTAAAATTATATTTTTCAGCTTTGCTAAATTTTGATTCAAAAATCAAGTGAATTTTTTCGAGAAATTGTAAACTTTTTAATTCCAACAATAATTTCCAACAAGAAGAAAAAACACGATAAAATTATGACAGGTGTTTTTTTTTATTATTGTGGTGCGAGTGTAAAAATATTCAGTTTGTGCACTTTGCAAAGTTGATTGTCAAAAATTCAAAATATTTAAAGTGGCTTTCAAAATAACTTGTATTCACGATTATTAGTTGCTAAGTGGAGTATCGAATGCTGAATTGACAGTTTACAGCGCGAGCACCTAATGACTATGGCTTAGGATCCTTGCTTCATTTCTCGTAAATTTTAGGATATGTTCTATTACTAATGTTAGAGGAATGAAACAGTGAATTCGTTCTTCGTCAGTTTAACTGAGTCACTAATCTGATTCTTTTTATTATAAATAAATATTTATTCTTATAAGTATGCCACATCTATGGGGAATCAGAAAGGTCGTAGGTAAGTAAAAAATATCCTCTACTCCTTCATCTTGTCCTCCTCATAGGCAGGTGGTTGGATCGCTCGATTCGTAATATAAGGATCGTGGATTCGAATCCCCCTCTCACTAAACCTGCTTGCACTTTCTGGCGTGGGAGCGTTATAACGTGCGGTCGATCCCACTCTTCGTTGGTAAAACAATAGCCAAAGAGTCAGGAGTGGGTGGTGATGACTAGCTGCCTTCCCTCTAGTTTTACACTGCTAAATTAAGGACGACTAGCGCAAATAGCCTTCGTGTAGCTCTGTGCGAAATTCAAAAAACAAACAAACGTACAACGGTAAAACAAAAAATCGGATTTCAAGGCCCGTGAAGAGAACAGCATAGATAACTAATTGTGTTGTTTTGTGCTTTAACAACAAATAGTTACACTAAAGAGAGTGGTGAATTAAAAATTAAGCTAAATATGAAAACTACTCGTATACTATATATATGTTACACGAAACTACGTTGCTACGATTAAAATATTTTCGCATTTTATTTGCGTATGTTGTATATTAACAAATTATGTTTGTTTTTCTCGAAACTTCTGGAGTTCCTGTTGGAAAATAAATCTCCATGTCAAGGCCTGGTGATTTTTGAGCTTATCAGTTATACGTAATATTACGTTAAAATAAACTCCCAGTAAAATAAAATTTCGTCTTGAACTTTGAAGAAATAAAAACATACATTCTTTTTATTTCATAGGCGACTTTAAAGAAGAAATAATTCACGTTTTTATGGAAGGCTATTCGTAATTTTCACTTGACAGTGTATCTGACGTTTAAAAGATAACACTGTAGGATATTATATTGCTTAAACTACCATGATTCCAACTAAATAAAGAAGATTAAGCTCACACTCACAACAGTATATTCCAGTTATTGTCCCCCTCCCCTTCCTCGGCCATCTGGTCATTCTGGGCCCTATAGATGTCGCATATGTATTATTAGAATTATAGACGGGAACGTAAATATGTACATTATTTCTTTCAGTTGCGAATATAAATTGTAATATTTAAACACGAAGGAAAACAACGTAGTTGACCAGTCACTGAGTACGTATACCTATATATGATCGTTATGTTATTATGCAATTACATAAAAATAACTGTAACGATGACAGTACAATGGCATATCGTAATAACTAGTAGTACGATTACATGAAATATGCGAGTCTGAGAGTCCACGTCTCGAGTCCCCTTGTCGCAACATCTCTTACCACACGTAGGGACAGTGGATGCGTTCGTTATAAGAATAAAGGTTGAACCTCATTATTCCATTAAATAACTCAAGAAATGGCGGTGAGTGCTGTTGACTAGCAGCTTTCTCTTCAGTATATCAGTTTAAAGTTGGATGCTCTTGTGTAGCTTTGCGCGAACACTTAAACGATTTACCATTCTCCGCCGGTGAACATTTAACTAATGTTGACAGGTTTGTTTGTTTTGGAATTTCGCGCAAAGCTACTCGAGGGCTATCTGCGCTAGCCGTCCCTAATTTAGCAGTGTAAGACTAGAGAGAAGGCAGCTAGTCATCACCACCCACCGCCAATTCTTGGGCTACTCTTTTACCAACGAATAGTGGATTGACCGACACATTATAACGCTCTCACGGCTGAAAGGGCGAGCATGTTTGGTGTGACGGGGATTCGAACCCGCGACCCTCGGATGACAAGTCCAATGCCTTAACCCACCTGGCCATGCCGGGCCATTGACAGTTTAACAGATCGTGATTTTTGACAGTTGACAAGATAGATGAGTTTTACGCAGGAATGAAAGTTTGTTTCATGGTTCGTATCTCTCACCATTATTGATATCTCAGAAAAAACAAAACTGAAACCTAACATCAGGAACAATAAGATTTAAAAACCCAAACTAATTCAAAGAAATGTTTATTTAACTGTATGTAGAAGTGTGAAACAATGAACCATGAAGTATTTGAGATTCAATTGATAAGAAACACGTTTAACTGTAAAATTTTTGTTGTTGTATTTTTAATTATAGTTTTTACATTACAGGTTTCAAACCATAACTGTGTGTAAAAATAGCATTCTAGGTATAGCTCTACAAGTTATTGTCCTAGAATTCTCCAGCTCAACGTCAACTGTTACTAGCCAGGATGAACTTACTGGATTCATGTAACTGTTTTAATGTATGTCGACAGTATAAGCTGAGTAAGTTGCATAAACGTGTAAGCTGGCGTACCAAGGCTGTTAGGCCTGTAATGTTCAAAGAACAGTGATATTCTGTTAAGGTAGTAACAAGTATCCACATCACACAGTTTCCGGAACTATAGCGCTGTGAGAATAAACTGAACAGCAACAGAAATTTAAAACAAACGTAAGTTAATAGTTAACAAAGTCTGTATTAACACACACACAGCGAAGTCTACTTACTGTCTTACTTTTGTATTTGTTGTTGAAATTACATCTAGCTCCTGCGACAAAAAAGAAGGTAAAAACAAAACATCCGCACATTACGAATATGATACACAGAAGAATAAGGGTTAAAAACTAACGCGTAGCTGTGAATCGAAGAGTCCGTAGCTCGAGCCATTATTTCTTTGAGCACACACTTCACTGTTATTTGCGCGTTACAAACGTGGCATTAACTCCGTTGTTCAATTTCAGAGGTACCAAGTTAAGCTCTTTTGGTGACAGTCATGAAATCATTACCTCTTTTCAGTATTTCAAACTTATAGTCAGAATTATATGGTGTATGTGACCTGACCGTTTAACCTACTTGCGTGCCGTTCAGCAAAGAAAAATCCAGTTCGTCATTTAAGTTATAATTTAGTTGATGAAATACCTAAACAGGTTTGATTGTTTCGTCATAATGAGTATTTGATTGCATATAGATTAAAATAAACTTAACTGTTCATAACCTGACCCAACATGAGGTGTTTAAGGCACTCGACTCGTAATCTCAGGGTCGCGGTTTTGAATCACTCTCACACCAAATATGCTCATCCTTTCAGCCGTGTGGATTTATAATGTGCGGTCAATCCCACTATTTGTTGGTAAAGAGTAGCCCAAGAGTTCGCGGTGGGTGGTGATGACTACCTGCCTTCCCTCTAGTCTTACGCTGCAAAATTAGGGACAACTAGCGCAGATAGCCCTAGTGTAACTTTGCGCGAAATTCCAAAACAAAAAAAACAATTACTGTTGTACTCTTTTGCTATTGACACTGTGATCACTGGATCACTAGCTGTCTTCTCTTCCCTCTAGTTTTACACTACTAAATTAGGGAAGGCTAGCGCAAATAGCCCTCGAGTAGCTTTGCGCGAAATTCAAAACAAACCAAACTGTTCATAACCAGAACGCGTAATTGTTTTGTAGCCTTAAAAAAGTAAACAACTTGGAGAGTTTTAGTCTTGTCTACAGTGATTTCTGTATGTACTGTTGCGTTATTCTTCGTAGCTACAATTTACATCAATGATTACATAAATTTTTAATATTTCAGTGTTATTAACAGTGTTTTCCTACTTTTTTTTTAACTTTTCGGATTAATTTAGGTAATAATTTATTTCTGTTTGAGATATTTTATTAACCTGTAGTATGCCTGTTACAATTAATTTTCCACCTTTTTCAAAACATGTAATGAACCCGTTTAATTAGGGAGGACTTTCTGCCTATTGAGTGAAGAGAAAGGGTATTTTTTTTTTCCCAATTTCGTAATATAAATATAAGCAATGTGACCATGGTTTCACGGTTTACAGCTTATGAATCACAATAGAGAATAAACTTAAATTTATTACATATTTTACCGCTTCTGATACCGAGAACAAAAATGGTGATAACTTTATTATTATTGAGAGACTCAAACTGTGGATCCAAAGCTCTGTGGTGTGCATCCCTTTACTACAAAAATTAATACCTACCACACGAGCCAACCCAGCATGTTGAGTCTAAGATGATCAAGGAGGATATTTCGAAAACGAACAAACAAAAAAACAACTGATTATTGCTAAAGTTATGAGATAATGAAAAAATATTATTATACTCTGGTGGTACCATACTAGGCATTATGTCATTTTTACATGTGCACTTTTAATTACAGAAATGGCGTTTTAGATTTAAAACTCGCAAGGGAAACCATCTTGTGATGCATCGTGTCATGTGCTTCAACTTCAGCACTACATCTTCAGACTTTACTGTGTCATTAGCGTTACAAAATATTGAAACTAAAGATTTCCTATATATGATTCTACTTTCCCATTTTGAATATAAGGATATATTATGTCAGTTTTAATTTGTTTTTAATGTTTCGCTGTGAGTGAAGTGGTCAATTGACGAATCTCAGATTCAGCTGATATGTCAAAGCGATTGGGATATCTTCAAATAAATTCTTTTCTCATCCGACCTGCACAGTTTAACATAACAGATGCACTTGAACTTTCATGTTCACAACCACATCCAGAACACTTTAAATATGTTTTCATTGCTACATCGTTTTACCTTACATTTACAGGCTAACTTATTCGCGTTAGCTCTCATGGTTTCGCGTCAAGGCACGGTTCTTGTCAAACGACCTAGACTTCGATAATACTGCCTAACGTTTTATTTTCTGATCGAAACGACCCGACATGGCAGATGGTTAAGGTACTCAATTCCTAATCTGAGGGTCTCGGGTTCGAATCCCCGTCACACCAAACATGCTTGCCCCTTCAGTCGTGGGGGCGTTATAAAGTGATGATCAATCCCGCTATTCGTTAGTAAAATAGTAGCCCAAGAGTTGGCGGTGGGTGGTGATAACTAACTGCCTTCCCTCTAGTCTTACACTGCTAAATTACGAAAGGCTAATGCAGATAGCCCTCGTGTAGTTTTACGTAAAATTCGAAACAACCAAAACATTTTTTGGGACGACTCATTTTTTTTTATCCATAGGGAGGTTCTTGGCTGGCTTATGTGGCAGGTGCAGTGTATTTGTTTTAAGAATGTTCCTCAAATACTCCTATTCGTTTAACGTAGCTTAAGAATCGACACTGGATGCTGTTGACTACATGTAGCTGCCTTTCGTCTAGCATTCTGCTTCAAAATGAGGCAACTTCGAGAACTTTGCACACAATTAAACCACAAAAATGCCACAATATACTGGATGTTAGCTACCTTCTATAAAATAGAAGATTCGTATGAAGTGTAGGAAAATTTAATCATAGAAAGAGCTTGAACTTTTTATGGCAAATTCTACCAACTTCTAACCTGTTAATTTCAGATAAAACTTACTGCTAAACATGTGAATACGCACATAAAAAGTGACACATGCATAAAATATATAACTCGCAAGGTTTATTGATAGAAAGTTAATCGTTACAAGAAGTAGATAGGGCCATCAATCAGTCAGTTCAAAGTGAATACCTGATGAAATTCTAAATTTCTGTGACCAAGCCTAGACATACAGGAATAATGTGGCTATTTTCATTGAGCTACGGGCTCGAATTTTGTCACCTAACATGTTCGCTCTTTCAGTTGTGGGGTATAATAATGTTTCAGTCAATCCCAATATTTGCGAAATTCAAACCAAACTGTCATTTTCGAAAATTACTTTATGTTGTTGAGCTTTTAGATTTGGAAAAAGGGAGACAGTATACGGTGTATGTGTGTGTGTGTGTGTGTGTGTGTTTGGCCTGGCATGACCAAGTGGATTAAGGCGTTCGACTCGTAATCTGAGGGTCGTGGGTGCGTTATAATGTGACGGTCAATCCCACTATTCATTGGTAAAATAGTAGCCCAAGAGTTGGCGGTGGGTAGTGATGACTAGCTGCCTTCCCTCTAGTCTTACACTGCAAAATTAGGGACGGCTAGCGCAGATAGCCCTCGAATAGCTTTGCACGAAATTCCAAAACAAGCAAACAAATATGTGTGTTTAAATTTGTAAATTAATTGCTTAGAACCATTGCACATAGCACAAGTAGTTCAGTAATAAGAGAAATAGGGTTAGAGAACATATTTTATTAAGAAAGAAAACAAGAGAAAATCGAGAGACCTTCGATTATAAAAGTCGGTGGAAATGTGTGCCTTATTTTATACCATAATGAGTTACCACATAGACTGTTGCAAGAAATGCCTTAGTGAAGTTAAGTGTTAGTAGTCCAAAAGCTACCAACTTGTGTACCAGTGTCAGAATGAGTCAGTAAACATTTTGATTGTGACATACATGTGTGATGAAGAACATTTCAAAGATACTAACTTTTTAAAGTCACCCTCTGCCTCGTCCACTTCAAGAAGCCCTGCTTTTTCAACTCTTAACTTGTTCGAAGGACGATTTGTTGACTTGAGAGTTTCTAGTAGGGAAGCTTAAGGCGCAGAGAAATATAACTAGTGACATCTGCAGTACACGCGTTCTGCTATAGAGCATTCAATTTAGTATAAACTGGAAATTCATTTACGCAATGTACAATTCAAAAGGGTTGATCGTATTAGTACAAAGCTGAAAGTAGCACAGGCAGTGACTCTTGTCTTCTCTTTTAATAAGTGGAATATCCTCTAGAATGAAGCCCTTGTGAACTTCTTAATCAAGCCCGGCATGGCTAGGTGGTTAGGGCATTCGTGAGTTTGAATCCTCATCCTACCAAACATGTCCTTTCAGCAGCGAGGGTATTGTAGTGTGATGATCAATCCAAACATTCGTTGGTAAAAAGAGTTGGCGGTTGGTGATGATGACTAACTGCATTTCCTTTAGTTATTCACTGATAAATTAGGGACGTCTAATGCAGATAATCCTCATGTAGCTTTGCACGAATTTCAAAAGAGATCAAACTTCGTGGTCACTTTACCAAGACCAGTTGTTTATATAGTCAATATAATTCAACCCTCCTGTGTCTCAGTGGAAAGTCTGAAGATTTGTAACTCTAAAAACCTAGTTTTGATACCGGTGACGGGTACAGCACAGGTAATCCGTTGTGTAGCGTTGTGCTTAACAACAAAAACTGATACTAAACACACACACACACACCAGCTGACAAAATACGCAATACCACGGCAAGAAATGGTGCCTTAAGGGTTTCTTAATGCTTTGCCCCTTATTGGAACAGCGATAACTCTGCAGACGTATAATGCTAGAATCCGAGTTTTGATACCCGTAGCGGGCACCGCAGAGATATCCCATTATGTAATTTTGTGCTTAGCAAAAAACAAGCAAACTGTATATTTTTGCAAACAACACTCCAGACTGAAGAACGCTTAGCATTTATTTAAAAAGAAATGCTC
Source organism: Tachypleus tridentatus (assembly GCF_004210375.1). Lineage (NCBI taxonomy): Eukaryota > Metazoa > Arthropoda > Merostomata > Xiphosura > Limulidae > Tachypleus > Tachypleus tridentatus. The sequence goes on along the minus strand of NC_134833.1, from coordinate 37,500,209 downwards.
CTGTGATACCACATATCGTTTTACAAGTATATTATTCATGTATATATATTGAAACTTAAGACATTCTCTACTATAAAGTCACAATTTCAAGTCTTGTCTTTCAGCCTTAGTTACATAATATTTTTTATCTACTATTCTTTTATTTTAGCATTTAATACGAAGGAACTTGAAATGACTCTTAGGTCGCATTTAAAATTCTATCGCAACTGGATAATCGCAATTGAGAAGAATAAAAGAAAACAATTCATTTTGAATCTATCAGCTAAAGTATCTTGGGGTTCCATCATTCTGGGCCCTGCATGGTCAGGTATTTATGGCGCTCGAATCACAATCGGATCCCATTACCGTCCATGCTCGTCCTTTCATTTATGGGGATGTTATAGTGATACAGTCAGTCGAGTAACTCTATAGTTGGTGGTAAGTGACATTGACTAACTGCCCTCTATACAGTGTAATACTTCTAAATTATGGAAAGCTAGGGCAAATAACCCTCGAGTTGTTTTGTATGACATTCGAACAACGAAACAGACTGAGGAGGCGATAAATTATGGAAACAATATTTAATAGAAGTTCTTACTACTTGTGATTATTAATCATTGATAACCATGTTTGACAAGGTTTTAATAATCTTAAGGTAAATATAGAACATTTCGAGCCAACGTGTTTATGTAAAATAAAGGTAAAACAGAAAGTTGCTGTTTTACCTTGTGATACCACAGTTACTGCTGTATATAGTTTAGTCTCGTTACTTTCAGCTGTCCAATGGCACAGCGACATGCCTGCAGACTCGACTCACACTGCTAAAAACCGGGTTTCGATACCCCATGGTGGGCAGAGCACAAATAGCCTATCGTGTAGTTTTGTTCTTGGTTCCAATCAACAACGACATTACTAAAGCAAGTATATTGTTACTCGTTTGAATCCCCCTAGTGACACAATGGTATGGCCTCTTGTGTACGTTTGAGCTTAAGCTATAAACTTAAATTATTAAACACTCTATAACTATTCGGATCAATAATCAATATTTAAATATTTCTGGACTACCAATAATCATTTCCCTTTATAATACACTTTAAACGATTTGAAACAACATAACCTCACACAATCACGATTATTTTAGCTAGGTAATATTACTGTTTTTGTGTTTTTAATTAGAAGTTTTATATCACTAAAAGCTGTACGAGTTATACGTGTTTGCACTTTTCGTCATGGGTTTACGTACCTTTCTTAAATGTTGTATATATATATATATATTTATCATGTTTTATTACAGCTAAATAATGAAGTTCGCTCCTCAGTGACACAGAGATATATATATATGCAGACTTACAACGTTAGAAAAGGTATTTTGATGCCTATGGTGGGCAGAGCACGGATAATCTACCGTTTAGCTTTGTGCTTAACTCCAAACAAACTATAAAGTTCCTTGTTAAAACAAAAATTGCTAACCCTTAAAGTTAAAACACACCTCTCCTTTAAAAATACAAACCTGTTTAGTTTGTCGTGATGTTCTCTGTATTCATTCGTTTCGATGTTAATCTTGAGAACTTGTTGCGTAGACTTTGTTACTTAAACCAAATGAATACTGTTTGATATTTCCAAATACTGTAGAAAGTGCCTTAGGTGGAAAGCTTTTGAAGCCCTTAAAGTAATCGCATAATGCTATTTTATGTGACTGATATGCGTTTCCATTGTAGTTGAATTTGTTACTGTATGAATTTATTTTTCATTTATCGTAGGAACTCCACGAGATGTATCATGGGAAGGGAGAAAGAACGATAAAGGAAACAGCAGATATGGTAGGACTAAAATTACCAGGTGATCGGGCAAGAGAAGATCCTTTAACTTAGTTAAACTTAGTCTAACACTGATAAAAAATGTTACTTCACATGCAGAGATTGCTATAATGGCGTGAAAGACATTTATTGTATGTGAACCTTACATCAATAACATTGTATTAGTTAGCCATGAACCGTTAGGTACAAAAGCGTGAATATAAGTTCGTTGAAAATGTAACGTTACAAAGACAGATAATAAAATTATATTCTTGTCTATTGTGTTTATTGTGATTTTTTATTAAATGTTATAAACTATTTGACACGACTAAAGTGGATACACTAATAAACCTCACATTAATGACTAATTTGTACTTGAACTTTGTATTTTTGTAACATTTTTGACAATTTCTATTTCAAGTGGTGTGTCAGGCTTTGAGTATATTTAGGCCGAATTCTTTACAGTTGGTGTTTGTGATCTGTTGGCGATAAATTTCATCTATAAATAACCAGCACACAGTTCACTTGTTTTAAACTAATATATTAAAACAAGTCAAACGTATATACAAATGTTTTTTTTACACTTTTGTTTATCACAGTGGTATCCAGAACTTTAAATAACTGTTTCTTTTTCATCAAAATCCAGACAAAAGCCCTTGTAATTCGAGGGTGGCGGGTTCGAATCCCCTTTACACCAAACATGCTTGCCCTTTCAGCTGTGGGGGCATTATAATGTGACGGTCAATTCCACTATTCGTTGTTAAAAGAGTAGCTCAACAGTTGGCGGTGATGTCTAAATTAGGGACGGCTAGCGCAGATAATCCTCGTGTAGGTTTGCGCGAAATTCAAAAACAAACAAAATAAAACTACCCTGCAACATACTGTGTATTTTGTTGCATCATGTTGATATACTGGTCTCATGGTTTATTATAGCAGCAAGATGGGAACATAGAGAAATTATCATTGGCTTTACAAAGTGATGATGTCTACGCATACTATGGAGGCAACATTAAAAGTCATGCTTATAATTCTTCTCAGTTTATATAGAAGTTCATTATTTACAGATTATCCATCTGCAAACCTATAAAGTAAGTGGTCGTGTGTTGTGGTTAAAAGATTAAACTCCTACAATATGGCTGAATCCAAGAATATTTTGTATCTATTGTTTCCTTAATCATTTGTGAACGGTCTTAATTAGGTATGGTGCTTTTATGAGCAAGTGAAACCTGTTTTGTGTGATGTTTGATGCAAGGAGACAATAGAAAATCTCCAGTAGCACAGAGATGTGCAGTATTGGTGGAGATAGAAAAGCAATGGCAAAAAATAACCACAAACTCGTTATATCCTAAATGTAATTTTCACCGGAAAGCATCGCTGAAATCAGTTTTATTACTGATTTTTTCCAGCTTGGTGAATTGCTTATTTATATTTTGAGGCTCTAGAGACAAGAGCTGGTTAAAATGTTTTAAATTTTAATAAAGTTTATTTTAGTATCTATTCAAGCCGTCTTCAAACTTCGTTTTCTAAAACGTGGCTTTTCGTCATCAAATCCATCTTAAAGTTGGTCATGACGTTCTATTGCGATCACGGTATGGTAGCCCACATTGGCACAATGGCATGTCTGTGGACTTACACCGCTAAAAACCCCGTTTCGACACCCATTGTGGGCAGAAAACAGATAGCCCATTGTGTAGCTTTGTGCTCAATTCCAACCAAACAAAAAAAATAACACATACACTGTATATCTTTACATATGCTGCATATACACATATATCTTCTTGAATATGTTTCTAATTTTGATACGATAGACTATATCGGAGATACACTTTACTGTCATTAAATCTGGCTTAATTAAGAAATTGTAACATTTCAGAGCGAAAGGAAACAGTTCAGCCATTACGTAAATATATCTTTCTAATTCGTTACGAATAGGCAGTGCATGAAGATGGTCTCAACAAGTCAGTATATTTATTTTTTTTTACTTACTTGGGAATTACACTTTTATGTGAAGCTAACGAATGATAGTAATTAACAGCTGAATAATTCTTATGGTTTGTTGTCCACCCGCAGTCTAAGTTTTCGAATCATGAACCGCTCTAAATGTCTGCATGATTTATGAAGGTCAGGATGTCTGTACAACTTAGGCACACTGACCTTAGGAATGTTACAATTCCATCCAGGATCACACTTCATCCACAGACTCAACATTTAACCATCTGGACTATGTACTTACGGTAAGAACCAATGTTCATTGATATGAATTGCAATAAATTAAAAGTTTTGTTAACTTGTTTCAAACGAGAACAACTCGAATGTAAGTAATGTTGGCTACAATTAATTTAAATATATGATTTTGTAAACTCGTATTTCTTTTTTACAGTTTTAATTTAGTAGCTTTCACATGAAAGACATTAAATATGAATTTTATTCAAAGAAGTTCCCCGGTGTCCCACAGGCTTACTGAACTAAATTTCGGGGTTTGATTCCCCGAGGGGGACACACCAGATAATCCAATGTGGTTTTGCTCTAACACGAATAAACAGTTAAAAAAGTGTAGGTTCATGATTCTAAATGAAAAACACCCGTCTAGGAATTTAGCTTGTCATGGTTACAAATAGAGATATATTACGCTCCAGTTAAAAGTTATATTTCGATTACTCTCTGAATGTTCCAGGGATAGTGCATTTTTACTACATTAGTTTCATGAATAAGCAGAAACTATGCTGTGTTTATGCAATGGTTTGTTGGTTTTTTAAAATTTCACGCAAAGTTACATAAGGACTGTGTACGCTAGCCGTGTCTAATTTAGCATTGTAAGACTAGAGGTATAGTAGTTAGTCATCACCACCCACCATCAACTCTTGTGGTACTCTTTTACCAACGAGTAGTGGAATTGACCGTCATATTATAACGCCCTCACAGCTTTCTTCGATCGTTTGCGCTGCATTATTATTATTTATAAGTTTAAGACGAGTAAAATTATGTCGAACCATGCTTCAAGAACTTTATTTTATTGAAATAAATAAAACATGCATAAGAAATATTTCGGATATTTTAAACGATTTTTTTTCAGATGGCGCTAATGGCAGGATATTTTTATTTCAAGAAACTTTCAAAGCTGTAATCTTGATGGTCTGATATACATATAAATGTTCAACCACTTATTTAACTGAACGAGTTGTGATGTTCATTTGTAAAGAAAATCATTCATCTTGGCAACACAACATCACGGTTTGAAAACTTTTATATTAATTAATTTGTAATGCTTTTTTTTAAAGCTCAAGTTTGCTCACTTGTGTGAGAAATAATATTTGGATAAAAAAATCCGTAAAATTTCTACTTTAGTAGGCGCAGGCCTCGCCACAGCAATTGTCCTGTCATTTTTTATTCTGAAATGGCGAAGTTCCACTTCTGGATTTATTCGCTTTTAAATTGTGCTGGAAACGAAAGGTGGAAGAACAATTCCCAGATTCTAATTCCTGAGTATATTTTAAAGTGCTTCATAATTCAGCAAGTTCTCTGGTGACGTCTACATTTTCCTTCCCTCCACTTTTACTAAGCTGTACTACCTTTGTAGGGCTCGGTATGGCCAGATGGTTAAAGTGCTCGAGTCTTAATCTGAGGGTCGCAAGCTCTGTTGCACCAAGCATGCTCATCCTTTCAGCCTTGGAGGCGTTATAATGTAACAGTAAGTCCCACTATGGTAAGTAGCCCAAGAGTTGACGGTGGCTGGTAATGACTGGCTTCCTTCCCTCTAATCTTACACTACTAAATTAGGGACGGCTAGCACAAATGACCCTAGTGTAGCTTTGCGTGAAATTCAAAAACAAACAAACTACGTTTCTAATTTCGGCTTCTGTGTTTGCTTCTCTGATAAGATATTTATTATAGTGATACAACGTATTTATTTCTCAAGTCTGGAATTTGAAATTGTTAACTGTCGGAAATGAAGTTAAAATACCTTAATCAGTATAACACATCAATCATTAGACTCAAATGAATAATATCCTGTGCATCAATGACTTGTGAGTCATTGTTTAAGAAGTACATGCTTTATGACCACCAGAGTACAGCATTACTCAGTTCTCAGAAAAGTTTGTTTTAGTTGTTTATTGTCAAGAGCAAAGTTACATGTTGGGCTATTTGTGACCTGCCAACCGCGGATATCGAAACCCGATTTTTAGCATTATAAGCCCTGAGAATTACCACTGAGCCCCTGGGAGAGAGAAGTTATGACTGGTCAATAGTTTTTATTTAAGATTTGTTATACTTGCTTATTCTAAACTCTTTACAGAAACATATATTTTGGTCTACCAGTTGCTCCCAGATCGAGTTTGCAAATTAAATGTATGTAGAATTACTTTGATCTATTTTTGTAAATAAATTATTATTATTCTTTATGCAAGATTATGTTAAAGTTGAAGGTATAATTTCAGTTACCGGACGTTACGACAGGTCGAGACGGGCACGCTGCAAAATACGCATCTATTTCAAAAGAAAAAAAGCAAAATTTATTTTTTATGTACAGCAGTAATTTGATATCCCTTAATCTTTAAGATAGAAACTTGAAATTGGTACCAAATCATAGAACATACATAGTTTATTATTGCATAGGCATATATGTTATTGAGCTCATTTGCATATTCATTCAATGAAGAGTTTCGTGAGAGTGAGTGACAAGAAAGGACTTTATAATTTCAAACTCCATGTAAGCTAGAAAATAGATATAACCAAATGTAGAGTATACATGACTTAGGAAACCAATGTAGATTTTACTACTAACCACCTTCATCGGAATGAATCTAAATCGAGTAAATAGTGTAACAAGAACCGGCATGACCAGGTGGTTAAGGCACTCGACTCGTAATCTGAGGGTCGCGGGTACAAATCCCCCTCACACCAAACATGCTAGCCCTTTCAGCCGTGGGAGCGTTATAATGTTACAATAAATCCCACTATTCGTTGTTAAAAGAATAGTCCAAGAGTTGGCGGTGAATGGTGATGACTAGCTGCGTTCCCTCTAATCTTACACTGCTAAATTAGGGACGGCTAGTGCAGATAGCCCTCATGTGTAGATTTGAGCGAAATTCAAAACAAATATTACAACAATATTTCTGGCAAAGTTGCAATTTGGAGCTTTAGTTTTACACTTATCAATCTTAGGTAGTTTTGTCCTGCTACTTGAAACGTTCATATTACTTACATAAATTATTGGTGCTTCAAAACATAAGTTATGTATATATAGCTGCGTGGATGTCATGTTGCTTGGCAACTATCTTGGATGTTTTCTAATTGCTCGATAGCATTATATAAACGGCTACAACTTAATTCCTATATAAGCTATTTATTCTGGCGGCTATGATTAGGCTTAGGGTTTATATTATTATTATATGTTAAAATATCTATTGTATAATATTATATTATGCTATGTTATATTATATTATATTATGTTATATAATATTATATTATATTATCTCTTTTTCATTTGGTCTCAACAGTTTTCCTGTGTAAAATGAATGCGTTGACTAGGAGGAATAAAAAATAGCATATTGATATTTTAAATAAAATTTTCAATATTTTAATATTTACGATATGTTAGTAAAGAATTTGAGTATTAACAATGTTCAATGTCCGCGTAATCAGATGAAAGTGTATAGTTGCTCTTCTTACTGTGGAGTCATGGAATCAAACCAACCAACATTGGCATTTATATGACTTATCAGTTTTTGTAAACCCGAAGTTAGGGTTAATCATCTAATTAAAGTACCTAAAAAAAAGTATTTTCTGTAGCAAAAATACGGAGACTTCAAAATACGTCACAATACGCTGGAAAGTGGAAACTATAGGTATCATACACTTCGCTACAGAAGTTTCACAGGTATTTCTTCATCAAAGGATACCACAGGTGAGTCTGAACCTGTTCTTCCTGAGATCTGACATGGCCATCTGAGTGCTACAAGATCAGGGGTATTCGAAAGGAAGAGTTTATAAGGGTTAGGAGTCTGTGATACAGCTGAAGCTGAACAGAGTATTACGAAATACAGCACAAACAATGTGGAATGAGGAGATGACGTCTAAAATAGAGCCAGTGCCAAATACCAACATAGCTGTAGAAGGAACTATATGAGTGAAGCTCAATACATGTCAGAAGTATTTACACTCGAAGTCAGAGCGTTCAATGACCAGGGAAGAACATTCAATAAATGTAAATAAAATCTAAACAGATGTTTGGTTGAAACCAAGCTGGGGCAGAATTATTAATATCCCTCGATGTATTATAATTCTAAGTATACTGAAGATGAATTCATGTTGCCTTGTGTTTAGCATAGAAACTAATGCCAGAATACAAAGGAGTTGTAATAACTGATGCAAAATAGGGCACAGTTGTATACAGCTGCATCTAAGTAATAAAAAAAAGAAGCAATTCGAAAAGCAAGATGCGATATAAATTATGCAACCATAAATTTACGACCATTAACCATGAAGATACAAAATAACTTTAAAAACTTTCCTAATCCACTAACTGTAGAGATCTTAATAAAGGGCAAGCAAAACTACCGGAAGTTCTTCTTCATTTCTTTCTGCTACGTAATATACTTTATCTTGAATGAATATCCGATTTATTATATTGCATATACTACGTATTAAGTTTTGAAACAGCCAAAAATTTTAATTTTAATTTAGAAGTTAATTAAATGTTAATAAGTATCAAGTTTATTATATTTGCTAATAAGATTGATACACATAATTTTCTTTCTTAACACAAATATGGTTTAATATACAAACAACAATACAATTTATAATAACGATTATTACTAATAAGTTATTACAAATGATGGTTTATATACAACAGTTTTACAAACTTACAAACAATACCGAGTCTTATATCCAGTCTAGAACTGTATATTTTATCGAAGATCCAGGTCCACAATGAGAAAGTTAATTCTTTGTTGATACATCTGTACACTTCTTTTTGGTTTGGTTTGGTTTCATCATTTTTGCGCAAAGCTACACGAGGGCTATCTGCGCTAGCCGTCCCTAACTTAGCAGTGTAAGACTAGAGGGAAGGCAGCTGGTCATCACCACCCACCACCAACTCTTAGGCTACTCTTGTTACCAACGAATAGTGGGATTTATTGTAACATTATAACGCCCTTACTGTTGAAAGAACCGGCATATTTGGTGGGACGGGGATTCGAATCCGTAACCCTCGGATTACGAGTCGAGTTTCTTAACCACCTGGCCATGCCAGGCCACACTTCTTTTGACAGCTAGATATCTTGGAGCATTCGTACACTTTCGCCAACAACAATGTCTAATGTCCTCGTAGAAATACTAACGTCTGAAGTTGAATGGTTTGTAATGTCCGAAATCTATAAATGTTCTTGGTCAAATTAAGTAGTATTCCGGTTATTGGGCGTGAATCACAATTATAGATTCCGAGGCCTATAGCATACTAACTGTAGCTGATTAATAATAATAATATTGTCTTTTGGTGTGTTGGTTTATATAGTTTAATAGTTTCTAGTACGCTCAAAAGTGTTTGAACACGCTTGCGTTTTCGTAAAACAAGTACTGTTGATTCTTACTCTCAAGAATCTCCTACAAATTTATAGAACAGGTGGGACTTGCTCAATATACATCCAACAATACACGCCACACGCATCAAACCGAAACAAACGTAGGTATCAAAATAACTGTATAATGGTAAATCCGTTACATCCCATATTATATATCCCTTGGTGTGTGGAGGAAACAAAATGGTGGGTGCAATCTTTTATCTGATAATGAAATGTACGTGACCACCTAAGGCTATGTAAGGCCACCAAAGTACCTTCTAATGAGTGCAAGCAAGCAAAACGTCATGGTAATCGAATGGTTAGTGAAATTCCGATTGGATATGGACATTCAATCAGCTACCATGTGGTAGAAACAACTGAAGCAGAGCTGGCAACTTCTGATTCTGGAAGAAACTGCAAATAAATGGCTCAGAAATGAAGAAAGAAAAGTATTATATCCATTGATGTAATGCCAGGGTATGATTATTTTGACCTATGTCGTGAGAACAACATTCCACTATCCCAATACCTATATACTTCACGCCCAGAATGATTAATTGTGCTGTGTTTGCAAAGTGTTACATATTCCTAAAGTATCTGTGTTGTTTGATATACTTAATTCAAACACACGATGAAAAGTGTAAAAAGTGATTATTTGACATTTTGGGAATAAACAAGTAGTTACCACAATTTGTAAAAAGTAATATGGCGTCCAAACAGCATTTGGATCAAGTAAATATTTGTTACTTTGGCTTGTGATACCAATAAGCCACAATATCGATGTTTTTTTTTTAATTGCCAAAACTTCTAAGTGTAATGTTCAAGCCACAAATAGCATCTTTTCCGGACATGGAAAAAGTGATTATCCGTAGAGTCATTCCAACGTAAGAAATAAAAAAAAAAACATGTTACTAAAATAATTTATATTGGTCTTTCACCACAGCTGCGCATTTTCTGTTTTGATTGGTTAGGGCGTTCGGCTAGTAGTTTGAGGGTCTCGGGTTTTAATCCCTTTCCCACCGAAAATACTCCCTCTTTCAATCGTGGGAGGGTAATGTGACAGTTAAACCCATTACTAGGTGGGAAAAGAGTAGCTCAAGAGTTGATGATGACTTGTTAACTGCCTTCTCTCTGGTCATGTCATTTACTGCTAAATTAGAGACGGCTAGCGCAGATAGCACTCGTGTAAATTTGCGCGAAATTCAAACAAACAAACAAACTGTTTTGATTATATCTATTTTCTTCTTTGTATGTGGTTTCACAGCTGTATTTCTCCCCATCAAAAATGTGCATTTATAAATATGAAAATGAGAGCTTTTACGTATACATACCTGTACAATAACAGGCAATCTGCATGCTGGAATTACTGCAGGCCTGGCATGACCATATGGTTAGGGCGCTTGACTCGCAATCTTAGGGTCACGGGCTCGAATCCCGTCACACCAAACATGCTCGCCCTTTCAGCCGTGGTATCGTTGTAATGTGACCGTCAATCCCACTATTCGTTGGTAAAAGAGTATCTCAAGAGTTGGCAGTGGTTGGTGATGACTAGCTGCGTTCCCTTTAGTCTTACACTGCTAAATTAGGGACGACTAGCGCAGATAGCCGTTTTGTAGCTTTGCGCGAAATTCAAAACAAACAAACAAATTATTGCTGTATGTAGGGATTTAGATTAAAGTAGAATCAAACTTCGAATTTTAGAAAAGTCTAATGAAGTATTCAGATACTGATTATAATGTTGTTGTTTTTTATTAACGTTCTTTAGAAATCTCTTTACTGTTGTTATTCAAGAGTGGGTGTTTGATTACATAACGTCTTGTGATATAAATTAGGTTTCTATTTTCACTTATTTAAAATATTATAAGATCACCAAACAATGCGCCACTCTCAAAATTTCAATAGTCATAAAACTTAAACCTATACTTTCCAAATAGATTGCAATAAATGTCAGATTCTGAGCTCAAGCCTTAGGGTAGAGAAATATTTTTTATTGGCTTTAAAAATCTTGTTGTGAGGATAAAAAACGTAAACACGTCAAGCTCTTTATTGGGCGTTCATGAAACAGTCGCCTGGATTTGAAGCAACGATCTCAACAGCTTCGTAAATCGAAGGAAAAATAGACAAATGTTGTGTATACGCCTGGTCCTCGCTACACTACACGTTATCAATACATCTCCAGAAGTAGTCTCTGTTCAGTAAGGTTTGTAGTTAATGTTGTTCATTCATCACTCTCTTGTATATAATATATGTATATCAATTTTGTAACGACTGGCAACGAAGAATTACTTTCGTACAGTAATAGCTACGCGAGACTCGTGTCTGTGTCAGAAAGATGGTGAAGTTTGTACGTATAGCAGTCGTTTGAAAAAAAATGCATGAACTTTTTTATGCTGCTATACACAATTAATATTTCTAATGTTATTTGGTGTATGTATTATTTGTGAAATATTAGTGAAATTTGTGAAACTTAGAAATAGTGAAAACATGGTAAGATCTTGAATGGCGTTGCGCAGTTGTGGCTACGAACTACAACGTCAACAGAATGCATTAATAATATAACAAAAACAACAACTAGAAAGCCTTTCACATGTAGAGCTGTTACAATTTAGAATTTGAAGATCTAAGTCATGGTTCAAGGTTTCTGTACTTTAACAACGTAATAACTTACACCAGGTCGGTTTGAGAGCTCTTGTATATGTCGCGTATGTATTTGTGTGTTCCTAAAAATGGTTTAAATACATTTCTTCCTCAACGTAATTCATAAGAAGAGTCTTAAGTTCTCTTTATTGTTTGTTTTGAATTTCGCGCAAAGCTACTCGAGGGCTATTTGCGCTAGCCGTCCCTAATTTAGCAATGTAAGACTAGAGGGAACGCAGCTAATCATCGCCACCCACCGCCAACTCTTGGGCTACTCTTTTACCAATGAATAGTGGGATTAATCTACATTATAACGCCCCCACGGCTGATAGGATGAGCATGTTTGGTGCGATGGGGATTTGAACCCGTGACCCTCAGATTACGAGCCGAACGCCTTAACCCACCTGGCCATGCCGGGCCTATTCTCTTTATTATATCTTATGAGTCCTATTTTTGGTTGTTTTCTAATATTGTGGCTTTTGTTTTGTCTCCTGCATTTTATGTATATTTTTTATTAATTTGAATGTCACCACTAGTCTACGGATTTACAACGCTAAAATCAGGAGTTCGATTCCCTTCGGTGGACTCAGCAGATAGCCTGATGTGGCTTTGCTATAAGAAAACATACTCAGACACACTTAATTTGAATTGTCTAGCATTGGTTTGAAATCTCAAAAACGAACTTGTTTTGGAACCGGGCGTAGCCTAGGGAGCCCGTGTTTCATCCTTCGCTGTTTGATTTAGTGGATGTGTTATAAACGTATATCTACATTTTACTTCATGCTGTAGATTTAGCTTTCGGAATAAACAAAGAGGTTGGTGTATCTAGTATTTGTAAAGTTGTATTTTATATTTTAGAGTTCTTGAACTAAAGCTTTGTCTTAACGGAATGTTAAATTAAGTGTAGCAGTCAATGTAACAGACAGTTGGCTTTGAAAGTAAGACTATGCAATGTAGATTTTTTTTTTTGTAAAGAGGGAGACCAGGCATGGCTCAGTGCATGGCGCGTAGAACCGTAAATCATAGGGTCTGTGCTTTGCATTTTGGGGCCGTAGGTGCGTTATGAAAGTGACAAACTAATGTCATTGTTCCATTAGAATACGAGGGCTGTTCAAAAAATACGCGGACTGTTTGAATTGCGCGGCTCCAGTTGGTTCCAGGGGAATCCGCTTGGTGTCGCTAGATTTGCACAGATCAGCTGATTACGACGCCATTTCCCGATTGCAGATATCTTTATTTGTGTATAAGCTACGCGGTTTTAAGTGAAGTGCGATTTTTTCGTTTGGCGGATTTCAGAATGAATGACCCGAATGAGCAAAGACTTGCTGTGAAATTTTGTGTTAAACTTGGAAAATCTGCGACTGAAACTTTTGCTATGCTTAACACGGCTTACGGTGATGTTGCTATGAAGCGTACGGCAGGTTTCAAGTGGCATGAACGTTTTAAGGATGGTCGACAGTCCATTGAAGATGATGAGCGTCCTGGACGTCCTTCCACGTCAACTGACGACCCACACGTCGACAAAATCAACACCCTCGTGCGGGCAAATCGACGTCTGACTGTCAGGGAGATTGCTGAACAGTGTGGGATATCAGTTAGATCTTGTTACGAGATTTTGACCGAAAAATTGAAGATGCACCGCGTTGCTGCGAAATTTGTGCCTCAGAACTCGTGAGTTTTTGGCCAAACACTCGATCACTGTTCTTCCCCACCCCCCCTACTCACCTGACCTTGCTCCTTGCGATTTTTTCTTGTTCCCCAAACTCAAAAGACCCTTGAAAGGAAGAAGATTTGAGACGATTCCAGAGATTAAGGTAAATGCGACGAAGGAGCTGGAGGACATTACAAAAGAAGCGTACCAGGACTGTTTCAACAAGTGGAAACAAGTTGGGATGTGTGTGTGCGTTGGGGAGGAGAGTACTTTGAAGGGGTCCCAGACCTGTAACTTCTAAATAAAGTACATTTTGTTTTATGACGTCAGTCCGCGTATTTTTTTAACAGACCTCGTAGTCGAAGAGTTGGCGATGGATTCTACAGACTAGCCGTCTTCCTTCTTATCTCTCTATTTAAAATTATGGACGATTAGCGCAATAGCCCTTGTGTAGATTTGTGGGAATATTCGAAAGAAATTCCTAAAGAGGTTTGCAGTTCCTCGTAAGAAACAATAGTTCATGGTTGTTTTAAATCAAGGAAGTTATCAGAGAGAACCATCTCTGAAAGTAGTTGGTCTCAAATACACAAATTTGACGTCAGCGTTTCAATTTGCTTTAAACTTGCATCTCAGCGAAAATATCACAGATATTATTTATCTCTCTTTCCAGGTGAAAATCTTCACTTTTAACTTCATACAGTAGATATGATCATAGCTGTGAGATTCTCAGTTGTATTGGTAACCTTAGAAATTAGTGCTATAACCGCAACAACTTGAAGAACGTCAGAAAATGTATCACCGAACTGAATCCGAATTACCTTGACTTTGAATTTGAAGAAAGAGACCAGACACACTGTAAAGACAAGGTAAAAAATAATCTTTTTTTTCATTAAAAAAAAAAGGAAATGAGTACACAGGTCCAACAAATGGCTCTTTTACTAGCGCAAGACTTGCCTTTAAATCTTCACTTATTAAACACCAATAAAGTATAGGACTATATACATAATTCTGTTATTCAATAAAGTATGGGACTATATACATAATTCTGTTATTCCCTTTCTCTCATTTAGTGGGCGTGCGCTAACCATGCCAGTGGTGGTTATTCCAACAGCTAAATAAGAAAGGATTTGTCCTCGAGACATTGCCCGGCAATGGGTGGCTCTACCATACAGTGATTTTTCCCACAAGAAAATGCACGTGACACCTTTAGATGAAAAACAATACGTAGTTTAACCGAAAATAATTTGGTTACGTTACTTAATCAACGTTGTACTGTCAAAACTACACACGCTGTTAGGAAAGCACATGCACAAAAACTACTGAAAATTCAAAGTGGGAAATACATGACTAAACTACAGATTAGGAATATGCTTTACATAATACAATAACACTGTTCATCCAGTTGTCAAACCTTCGTATTAGAGCCAAAAAGAGTAAAAAATTAACAAAGAATTAGTAATAGAAATTTCCACCAGGATAATCCCAGTTCTTGGCAGTTTTTTCGAGAACAATTACAAGCGTTTAAGATAACAACATAATCTATTTTTCTTGTATATAGTGACGTTTCAGAGAGATTTGTTGTTGTTTGTAATTACACACAAAGTTACACAAAGGGCTGTCTATGCTCTGCCCACCACGGGTATCAAAACCCGATTTTTAGCGTTGTAAGTCCGTATACTTGCTGCTGTACCACTGTCTACTGATTTACAACGCTTAAATCAAGGGCTCGATTTCTCTCGGTGGTCCCAGCAGATAGCCCGATGTGGCTTTGACCTAAGAAAACAATCACAATCACTACTGGCGGACTAGAGGGATTTATCAGATACTGAAGTATAGCGTAATAGTATATCCATTAATTGTATTTAGTTTGTCTTATTGAAAACAAAAAACATTTTACTGGCAATCTAAAACTCTAAATCAACATTGAAGTATTGAAAGACAAAAATACGTACAACGAGATAGAAGTTACCTGTAACTAATAATAAAAAAAGCCAAACATCATTGTATAAACCATATATCCATGCCGAGTATAAAGTATATGTAGTAGGTAAGGCTGTCGTATTTAATAATGAATGCAGGTCTTGAGAACTTCGTAAAAATAAATGAAAAGAAACTCCTACATTCCCTCCAAATGTATCTTTAAAGTAAAGTGGACCTAGTTGGTAAAAAAGTTCTGGTGCACTTGTTTAAACATACCTACGTGTACTTACCATACTTACAGATGCAGAAAACATGGAGAAAATTGCTGTGTTGGTGCCAGTTGTATTTCTCTCATATGTGTATCTATTTAATGATTTTATTGTTCTAAAGAAGGAACAGGTAAACGTTCTATGACACATTTAAGATCGTAGTTATGGCGGATGCACCACGTGCCGTCACAAAACAAAACTATACCTAAACTAATTATAATAATATGCAGTACAGCAGTATGTCTCCGTACTGACAAAACTGGCCCGGCATGGCCAAGCGCGTAAGGCGCGCGACTCCTAATCCGAGGGTCGCGGGTTCGCGCCCGCGTCGCGCTAAACATGCTCACCCTCCCAGCTGTGGGGCGTTATAATGTGACGGTCAATCCCACTTTTCGTTGGTAAAAGAGTAGCCCAAGAGTTGGCGGTTGGTGGTGATGACTAGCTGCCTTCTCTCTAGTCTTACACTGCTAAAGTAGGGACGGCTAGCACAGATAGCCCTCGAGTAGCTTTGTGCGAAATTCCAAAAACAACCAAACCTGACAAAACTAGAAACCTGGTTTCGATATCCGTGGTAGGCAGAGTACAGACAGACCATTATGTAGCTTTGTGCTTAACTTAAAAAAAAGCAAAAAACAACTGATGATAATAATAATAACTGGTTAAAATTTATTTCTGTATTTCTTCTGCATACTTTATATTAAATAACAGAAATGAAAGGTAAGAGTGTTTGAGGGGCGATTTTTTTCTTCGGGGGATAACATTAATTATCTGGAAGTTGTTCATGTATATCGTGAACATATAATCATTATGTTTCCAAAAATATTATAGTATACCAGGTTTACTGTGACACCAACGGATGCCCTCAGAATAAACATTAGCGATAAATTGGTATAATTTTTGCAAAATAACTTCTTTACATACAGGATTTCTAGAATAATACGAAATGCTTCTAATCGCAGGCACTGAAACCTCTAACCCTACTTGCTGTAGGCCTAACATTAGTCTTTATTAATTAACGGCCCATATTGGACAAAGAGATAAATTAACAATATAACTCGCGTACGTTTTTACTTTAGTCACAGCTTAACTTTACCACACTAAATACTATTAATGTTATCGTACGACCTAATTAACGTTAAGACGTTTTTAAAAACTTTGATAAGCTTTTAATGATATGCTGTTCTGCAAAACGTCTTCTAAGGTATGGTTGGTTGCATAAGTTGAAACAAAGTACGTGAGCATTTTTAGGACAGAGAAAAACCGAGAATTTTTCAGTCAGTGTAAGATTAGAAGGAAGGCAGCTAGTCATCACCACCCACCGCCAACTCTTGGGCTACTCTTTTACCAACGAATAGTGGGATTGACCGTAACATTATACACCCCCACGGTTGGGAGGGCGAGCATGTTTAGCGCGACGCGGGCGCGAACCCGCGACCCTCGGATTACGAGTCGCACGCCTTACGCGCTTGGCTCGTTAAAAACAAGCCTGTTTTTCTATAAAAAGACACTCCTTGTTACTTGGAAGTCCCAAAGAACCTTTGTCTAAGTATAGTTTTATTGCAAAATTATACTTCAAGGCGTCATTACAGATCAGAGAATATTGTTAATTTGGCCTTCAGCCAAACTGGCTATTTTCTTATCTTCTTGTCGTATTTACCGTGGCTGCTAAAATGGCAAGGGTTTCGTTATCACTGCAGTAACTTTAGTTTGCTTAAACTGTGATCCATATTTTTCACGTAATAACTGTGACTACAGCTTTTGTTTCACTACGCTCTGTGTTTTGATCCAATAATTTAAGAAGCTTTTTCGTTAGAAAAATGTCACTTCAGTGTGATCTAAAGAAAAAATAAATAAAACGTTGAGAAACTTGAGTTGGATAAAGATAGTAGATTGTTTTTGTTTTTGAATTCCACGCAAAGCTACACGAGGGCTATCTGCGCTAGTCGTCCCTAAATAAGCAGTGTAAAACTAGAGGGAAGGCAGCTAGTTATTACCTCTCACCGCCAACTCTTGGGCTACTCTTTTACCAACGAATAGTGGGATTGACCATCACATTATAACGCTCCCACGGCTGAAAGGGCGAGAATGTTTAGTGTGACAGGAATGCGAACGCTCGACTCCTAATCCGAGAGATGGTGGATATTTGATTATACTGCCAAGAATATTAAGCAAAATTATCTTATTTTATGATACATGTCTGGATATTATAAGTTATTTTAATAATTTGCATTAACTTTATTCTTCTGTAGATTTACATTGTTAGGAACTGGATATCGAGGGGAAAGCATAGGAGTCTCTAGAGATAAACAGGACATATCCGAACACTGACATCTCTACGTCACTCCCCTGGGACTTAGGAATATATGATAGGTTTGGTAATCATTGTTCCTGCGGTATAATAGTTATAGGCCGATACAATTGTATAGGGAAGACCGAGTGACCTCTTGGGGATATCATAAGGGGGCGAAATATACACTCAAGACTTCATATGTCACTCCCCGTGAGACCAAAACTGCATGTGCCAGTTTCGATGATAATCGGTTCATCGTTTCGCCAGTTGGAAGCGGACATACACAAAGATATTTATCAAATAATTGTTTAGATAAACGACATTTTTGCTGGTTTAGTTCTCATTAAACTTACTATGGTTGTGTCTGTGCTGGACATTTCTGAAAAAAAAAAAAGAAAAATACTATATAAATTCGATGTTATATTATTTGCCACAATGTCGTAGTTTGGAATTTAGCATATGTGAATAAACTCGTAGACTTGATAAATAAAATGATCAGAAACTAAGCTGTGAAGGGCACTCACCACAAATTCTAGAACTTCTATTCTTTAACCAAATAATGAAATTTGACTATCACTGCTATAGCTCATCTATGTACCAAACTGAAATAGAAGCTCATGGTTTGTGTTTGTTTGTAATTAAGCACTAAGCTACAGGATGGGCGATCTGTGCTCTGGCTACCATGGGTATCGAAGCCTGGTTTCTAGCGATATGAGTCTGTAGACATCCCGCTATGTCAATGGGGGTCTGAACCTCTCGGATTCATAGTCCAGGCACATCAAGTCAACTAATTTATTACAAACGTTATAACCCCGTAGAGTAAAAAATGTACACCAAATATTTTTTGGTTGATACACCACTGTTTTACTATTAATTTTGACACAGAAAAAGTATGTTGGTAGTCTACATTGGATCAGCTATGCGTAGTTAATAAGACAAATTCGAAATGTGAAAACTAATGATTTTGAGGTTTGTTTCAAATAAACATGATACTTAAGAAACAGTTTCATTGGTGCTTCAATGAAACGGCTACAACTAAGTGTTCTGAGAAGGAAAGGATTGAGTTGAAGCTTCTTCCCGATGGAAATGAAATGGTAACCTTTGATCGAAGCTTCTCGAATGAAAGTATGGTGTTCTAATGGGTCAACCATCTGGTTCTGCTAATACATCAGTTCGTGTTGCTGTTCTCAAACCAGGTTTTCCGTACAAATATCAATTACTGATCTCAGTTGCTTTGATAACTGTGTGTCGTTGTCGTGTAGTACATCTTCAGTCACATGTGCTTCACTCATCGTGTTGGTGATCATCCTAGAGTGAAAATGAATAATCATCTATCCGTAATTGCAAGTTGCACTGCCGTTCAGCTTAAAATTTCAAATACCAGTTTTCACTTTTCTAACCGAGTTGTATTGCCTATTGTGGTTACATACAAATGTAAGAACACTAATTATAAAAAAAAACAACATCATCAAGTGGTTAAAATGTCTTAGGGTCATCAAAAGCCTTTAAGGATAACTCTACTTGGTTTGTTTGTTTTTTATTGTTTTTAGTAGGGTAACAATATGTTGAAACGCTTCAACGTAAATGTTATACTATCTCTGAATAAAAAAAAATTCTTCAGATACATGCAAGGGTAATGGCTGAAGTCCTCCATGTATTCTACAAATTAGTCTGAAAGACTTTGTTACCATACGTAGGTAAATCATTATTCTGAAAGATACTCTAAACAGCAGAATAAAGGACCAACATAGTTCCTATAGTAACTACTTACAATCTTACCATATATTCCAATAGCTGGGACCAAATTCAAACCAACAAAATAAGGTTTTTTTATTATTATTACAGGAATCACTTTCAGACATTACACTCGAAATTAGAGGCTCGAAAGGTATGCTCTTTTGGACTCTTTTAGTGGTTCGGTTTCCGTTTCGCCACTGTTTTTGAGTACACATAGTAAATACTGCACTATTTTGCTTTGGTACAGTTGTACTTACCAGAACTATACTATCATCCCTCTCTCATAGTTAGTCAGTTCTTTTTCAGAAGGTATGATGTGTGGAAATAAAGAATGGTTATCCTTTATATAAACACACTATTAACCACCTAGGAACGAAATATCATATAATTTCCATATTCAATGTGTAGGTTTGTTCATTCATAAGAAGTTCAGAGGTCTTATGAAACTAGCAGTTGCTACCGTTTTTCGTCATCTCATTATTTACTTTGCTCTACTTAGCTTTTCCCTAGTGACTCAGCAGCAAGTAGCTGGGCTTATGACGCTAAAATTGGGTCTCATTACCCGTGGTGGGCATAGCTCAAATAGCCCTTTGTGTAGCTTTGTGCTTAACAACCATCACAAAAAGCAAATCTATTTTTCTTATGTAGTCTAAAGACGGCTGGTATTGGTGTTAAAACTTTACAGAACAACGTTTCGATTTTCAAGTTAACAAAGGAAGTTTGCAGTTGACCGTTGCGAGGTGCATTTCGTAGACGAGTGTGTGAACGGGTACGAGATTGTAGGGGGCGTTGCAGTTAGATGTTAGGTTAATATAGGTATTAAGGTGTTCCTTTAGATTGGTTTAATTTTGGTTTGAGTTCTTGCATAATTAGAGCTTCTTTGATTTCGCGTTTATCTGTATTTGGTTCCCTACTTAGTGTGTTGGTGCTTTCTATAGTTCTGTTGTGTTTACTTGATTTGCAATGTTCATAAAAGTGCGAAGTTTTTTGTTTAATCTAGTTTCCATTTTTCTCCTTGTTTCTCCGATATAGAAGTTGTGGCAGTTTTAGCATTGTATTTTACAGATAATGTTGATGTTATGCTTGTCAGTGAGTTTCTACACAATATGGACTTTAGTTTTGTACCTGTTGTTTTGAATGAATTTATTATTTACCGGAATATTATGTTTTGTTTTAGTTTTTCTAAATGTTGGTTATTTTGTCGCGAATATCGGGAATATATGGTATTCAACAGTGTATTTTTTTATGATTGCAGTTATCCGTTAAACATTTATAATTTGTATTTATAAATTGAACAAGCTAATGAATGAAAGTTTTAACAACTCAACCTGATGACTTTATAATTTGTTTACTATCTACCCTCCATATTGATTGGCTGTTGCGTTCCATTGACGTAAAACACTATACGTAACGAATTATGAATGTTCACAGTTAAATAGTGAATTAACGCACTGTTTCAGTGGTTGATATAAATATTAATATATTTAAACTTATATAATATATCTCCTTCTCATTGGAGAAGTACGACTGGTACTTGTTATTGGATTCGCGCCAGAAAAGCAAAATTAATGTTCCTGCACATTTTCTTATTAATCAGATCTCGTTTCCACGACAGTGATTATTTACCACTCAAGTTCACGTGCTGACCGCATGTTGGTTAAATATTTGCGAGAGCCAATGATCTTGAAGTTGCACGTCTTATCTCTGCTTATATTCCAGAACATTAATTGTTCTTTATATCTTAAGACTTAGATTAATGAGAAACTGTTTTAGAGTAGTTTGGAACTAGTTGATCTTTCACTATCACGTTTCCATATTATTGTTGACATTTCTGTTTCATCGTCGTTGCTCCACGAAACGTCATAAAAGAGTGTTAAGTATTGACCCATACCGAAACGTTGCGTATTTAACGAGCTTAGCATTGAATTGCTTTTAGAACTAACTCTATCAAAAGAATGTTTAAAATTAAGATATTTCATTCGCTCTAATTACCAGCAGTTTGAAAATAATTTAGTGTTTTAACTAAGCAAATGGCCTGCAATATGTAACTTGTTTAATTAAATTCAGTAACAATGGATAAAATTCCGTCTCTTTTATTATCATTTTTATATGAATAAAAACAGCTCTTACTATGACACAACTTGTTGTAATTCGTTCAATATATTTCTCACTCCTTACCATTGAAGAATCACTGTTGTACAAAAAGAGATTGTGTCATATGTTTTCTATTCCTTTAGTTCAAAATTACCATGTTTTTCAGAGTTCTATGTTTGAATCTAAAGAGCCACCCAAATCACACTTCAACTTCCCTTGTTTATAGAACATGCAATATGTGGCTTCACTTACTGGCAATTAACCAACTTTGTGGCGGAGAATATAGCAAATGACACCTGGAAAGAGAAATATATCTTCTTTTTTTTTTAGCAAGCTGAATAAGGGTCAGGGGGAAGCCTCTCAGTAGAACTCAGCTCCCAGCAGACAAATACCTTGGATACGAGATGCACTTTGTGTGCAAAGTTGGCTTTATTATTTATTTTGTTTTTTGTATATAAAACCGGGTTTGTCTCTGTAAGACAGAAATGTGTGATGGTTTTAAGGAAATTTATTTTTTTGGCAAAGCTTGTACTTTTTTGCTTAACTTCTCTGTTTAAAATAGCTTTAACTTTTGGCTATATGTTTTATCACCTTTTTTATGTTCTAACTGAACATTATTATGTAATTTTACTTTAATTAGACAATCTGTGTGTCTCCAGCCCTTCAGAAGAAGATAAAGCATACCCCCCATCTCAATTGCACACGTTTTCAGCGGCACAAGCAGTAGAGAAGCTGATAGTAAGTAACTGGCTGCACCATATAAGTATATATATGATGGTGATGTAAAACTACCAATATATAAGGATTATGGAAAAGAAGTAAAAAGACAAACAATGAATGCATAACTTGATTGAAAAATCGATGGCATTCCTTGCTTTCCAAGTTATCTAAGTGGTACATCACAATATAAGTTATTGTTTATAGTCACTAGATTATTACATAGTTAAGAATGTTATCTGAATGAACAACTAACAACTGATAGGACATCGTGACCCTCTCTTGCTGACTTTTCGTGTGACATTTAAAAGAAAAATGTTCGCCAGGTGTTTCGCAACAATAACTTAATCATCTAGAAGCTGTAGTAGGACTTCTGCAGAGCAGACCATGGACAGCTTACTAGAGGCTAAGTTAGGACTGTAGAGATTGAATCATAGTTAGATTCCGCTGTTCCAAATAGCCAGGGATTCTAACACGTAAGCTAAAAGAGCTTTGCAATCCTTGCTTTCAAACACTCAGTTTTGTGGTGAACACTGGCGAGACAGTTGCTTCTAGAAACTATCTAACTGAATTTAGGATCTAGTATACAAGTCAATGTGACTTTGTGTTATGTCACTATGCAAGATTGTTGCTAAAGTACATTAAAAGAGTTGTGCTGTACCAGAGCAGAAAAAAACAACAGCAAAAACCAGACTGTATAAAATGTGTACCATTTCGCTCGATTTTCTTATGAAAATTTTCGTTTGCGTTTATCTTATTTTTCAAGACCCCTACTTTGAATTATTTCCAATACAAACAAGGCAGATCTGACAAAATTAATTATAGTACTAACCCTTGTGCATCTAATACACTGAACTGTGTGCATTTTGCATTAACAGCAGAAAATGTGTTCTCGATGAATGTTTACAGCAGAATAACCCATTTCTGCTTATTTCTATTTTCGATTATTCTGATTTTTGTTATGTTATTTGAGCTGGGGTAATTCTAACTCTATAATATTAATTTTTAAGTTACAAGGCCCTGGGTAGCCGGAAGTCCTGGATCCAGATCTAGCCCCAAAATATCTTTTCGCTTGTTGTTTTTTTTCATTTAAAAATTTAATATTAGATATTATGATATAATTATATATATGATTCGAAATGAAATCTTAAAATATGTATTATTGTGTGAATAGGCTAATATTATTTGAATCCTTCATAATCGTATTCATTGTGGAAAACTTCATAGTGAAAAACTGATTGGACAGCTTGTACCCTTAGATAAATCAATAGCAGAGCACTGGCCTTGGTTAGTCAGAGACTAGTCTTTAAGTTTCAGTCCAGTCTCTTTATGCTTATGGACTTTTTAAAAAAATTTTATTCATTATTACACATCATGATGTAATAGTGTTACTAATTCTTTGTGGTCACATTTTGTGAATGCAAACGCATTTTAGTCATTTATTTATATGATAACAACTTGTATTGAAAAGCAAACTTATATTTTAGTATTATTTGGATCATATGTGTTAGGGGCAGTTTTAGTTTTGGACATAGTGAACAAGCCATCAATATTCACTCTCCTAATGGATTCGAAGCACTGCTTTAGACAATCAAGTACTGGTAGGAGACATTGCATTCCTGAAGTTATAGCTGGCCAGAGCTGTAGAGGTTGCTGTGCCACAAACACAGCCTGTTGCAGAGCTGTCTCACGTTCTGACCCTTTGCAGCTTGGAGCTAATCTAGAATCTATTAAGCAGGGTGCAACATATACCTGTTCTCACACTATTCCAATTGTAACAACCTAAATGTGCCTTCAGACCTATGGTGCTGAAAGAATCCCTGTCCTTCCTGTCACTGAATGTTCTGAACATGCTTTATAGTCATCATGAGAAAGACCTATACACTGGATAAGCGAAGTGAAGAAAAATTGTTACTAGCCACTGTCCAATTTTTCATACCATATGGCCGCACTTTAGCATATATAATAAATAAACTTAGTATTCTGAAAATTGTTTAATCTCGAAGTCTTAGTTCAGGGAAGATCCAGTTAAACCTACACTTTGATCAATAAGTGTTATTGGGTTATAATAGTTTTGGAGAATTCCACTTCTCACCAGTAACCATGAATTCAAGTTAACCAAGAGCGAGATAAGCTGGATCTATATGGTAGTGAAAAATATGTTTAACCGATTTTTGAAAGACTAAGTTTGTTTATAAATAACACTTGCTTTTGTACAGCTATTTAATGTGAAGAAATTATTAATGGCTAATTACATTTTTTTCTTCACTTCACATATCCAGTGTATAGGATTTTCTCGTAGTGACTATAAAGCATGCTCATACCAACAATATATATTTGCTACTTTTCACTTTTCATTGTAAGGCATGAAATTGGGTACTTTCGTAGAAAACAGCGACACCTTGTTGATGATATTATATATAAATTTTTAATTTCTTTTATTTTGAGTTTTAATTTCCTTAATTTCGATTTCTCAATTTCATTATTTAAAATTGCACATGTTTGGATTTTATTATTGCTGTTGGTGGTGCTATAACGTTTTCAGAAACTTAGCTTCAATTTGTTTTATTTTAAATTTACTGAATTTTGATTGTATTCTTATAAATTATACTAATATTAATTTTATCAAACGTAACCCAAATGTCACCCAATGGTTAAAATGGCAAACTGTGGATCTAAGGTTTTGTGGTTCGTGACCTATTACCCTTTTATAAAACTACGTTACGCACTTTGAGGCCACAGCAGTATTATAAGAGAAAGAGACAAATCCCCACTATTTCTTCTAGGTTGTCACTTTAAAGTTAGGGACAATGAAGTAAACAACTGTATCACGCTATATTTTAATATTGTGCTTCGATTTTCATTTAAATTGTGAATTAATCAATTTATTGTTTTTCTTTTATTTACCAGGTTTGGTTTGGTTTTTTTTTTGAATTTCGCACAAAGCTGCTCGAGGGCTATCTGTGCTAGCCGTCCCTAATTTAGCAGTGTAAAACTAGAGGGAAGGCAGCTAGTCATCACCACCCACCGCCAACTCTTTGGCTACTCTTTTACCAACGAATAGTGGGATTGACCGTCACATTATAACGCCCCCACGGCTGGGAGGGCGAGCATGTTTGGCGCGACTCGGGCGCGAACCCACGACTCTCAGATTACGAAGCGCACGCCTTAACGCGCTAGGCCATGCCAGGCATTTTATTTACTATATGTTTGACATGCATTCTGTTTTGTGTGAAATTGAGATAAACTATGATTTATGCGTAATAATCAAAATTATATGTTATGTATTTTTAATTGTATCTCTTTGTAATATATTTAACTTCAATTTTTCTTTGAATATTTAAAATATTTTTAAGTTTTATTTTATTCTATTATTAGAGTCTTTTTTTTTGTAGGCAGGCATGATTTTGCTTTGTGGTAAATTCTATTTAGTATTAACAGTGATTGAGTTTGTTAATAATAAAGCCACTTAATAATACGACCCGGTGTAGCCAGGTGTGTTAAGGCGTTCGACACTTAAACCGAGGGTCGTGGGTTCGAATCTCGGTCGCACCAAACATGTTTGCCCTTTCAACCGTGTGGGCGTTGTAATGTGACGGTCAATCACACTATTCGTTAGTAAAATACTAGCCCAAGAGTTGGCGGTGGGTGGTGATTACTAGCTGCTTTCCCTCTAGTTTCATACTGCTAAATTAGGGACGGCTAGCGCAGATAGCCCTTGAGTAGCATTGCGCGAAATTAAAAAACAAACAGCTGTAAGTCTGAAAGCTTATATCACTAAAAAACTGCACTGATAGCCCATTATGTAGAATTGTGCTTGACTACAAGAACAACAAACAAATTTATATTAAATTTAATTTGTTTTAACATATTTAGATCTGTACTACTTTGATTTTTTACATTATACCTGAGTTTATTTATTTTATTTGTTATTATCTTAACTTGTTTCTGGAGGGTTTTTTGTCACCTTTGTGTAGGTTTTGAAACATCTTACACGACATCTGAGGAAAATGAATAAACTATTTTACAATATTTTGTTTTCTAATTTCGCTATTAATGTTTAATTTCAAAGCTTTCGTAGAGGATGCCTCTTACATAAAGTAGAGGGTCTTCATAACTAGAACACCTATGAATTTCATCCTTTACAATTAGTTTAGAATATATCTTCAATCAAATACATTCAGGAAGATTTTGCCTAAATGTTTCTGCAGGACGATATTCTTGTTACTGAGCTGTCAAAGGCTGTAAACATTTATTAAATCCGTTTACTCGAGCAAAATTTAAATATGTCAACGTCTAGAAACTCATAACACTTTGATCCTGTGTCTGATCACTTAGAAATAGGTGAGTCTTCGTGAATAAGTGATACAGATACTTGTAAAATTTGGTATAAGTTTGTTTTTCTCCAATGTAATTGTTATTTCAAGTAGTTGTGACGTATGCAGCTCTAGTTATGTTATACTAAATGCAAATGTTTTTTTTCTGAATTTGATATTGTAAGTTAAAATTTCCATTGTCCATGTCTTGTGTAGAGGTAGCATAGAATTTATCCTGTTTTTACTTTCCACCACAGTAGTCAGACAGTTAAGTAGACTTGATGACATAATTATGAATAAGGTCTCGTCTTATTTTTTCATTTAGTAGAGTCATGTGAAAAAGTTAGGACACCCTATGAAAGCCTGTGTATTTTTATAACATTTTTGGATATATAAATGTTTAACCTCAATTTTAACAATACTGAGAGATTATAGGAATATAACTAAACAATTAAAACTGAAAAAATACTTTTCAAGATCTTCTGTAAATGTAATTCTACAAAAATGCATATTCTAACTGAGGAAAAGGTTAGGACACCCTACCCCCTAATAGCTAGTTTTACCCCCTTTGGCTGAAATAACTGCAGTGAGACGCTTCTTGTAGCCATCTGCCAGTCTCTGACATCTGTCTGAAGAAAGTTTGCTCCACTCCTCAATGCTGAATTTTTTCAGCTGTGAGATGTTTGAGGGGTTTCTTGCATGTACAGCCCGTTTCAAGTCACCCCACAGCATTTCAATGGGATTAAGATCTGGGCTTTGACTCGGCCATTCCAGGACTCCCCATTTCTTAGTTTTCAGCCAGGTTTTGGTGGATTTACTGGTATGTTTTGGGTCATTGTCGTGTTGCAGGGTCCAGTTCCGCTTCAGCTTTAATTTTCTAACAGATGGTCTCACATATTCCTCAAGCACCCTCTGATACACAGTAGAATTCATGGTGGATTCTATGATTGTGAGCTGTCCAGGTCCTGCTGCAGCAAAGCAGCCCCAAACCATGACACTTCTACCTCCATGCTTCACAGTTGGTATGAGGTTCTTTTCCTGGAATGCTGTATTTGGTTTACGCCAAACATGTCCTCTGTTCTGGTGTCCAAATAATTCAATTTTGGACTCATCTGTCCAAAGAACATTATTTCAGAAGTCCTGTTTTTTGTCTACATTCTCTCTGGCAAACTTCAGTCTGGCCTTGATGTTTCTCTTAGAGAGCAAAGGTTTTCTCCTTGCACACCTCCCATGCAAGTTAAACTTGTGCAGTCTCTTTCTGATTGAGAAGGCATGCACTTTCACATCAACAGTAGCCAGAGCATGCTATAGGTCCCGTGATGACATGTTAGGGTGTTTGGAGACCTCTTTTAGCATCTTGCGGTCAACTCTTGGAGCGAACTTGCTTGGACGACCAGACCCGGGCATGTTGCCAGTTGTTTTGAAAGCCCTCCACTTGTTGACTATTTTCCGGATAGTGGAATGGCTAATTTCAAAATCTTTTGGAATCTTTTTAAATTCCTTACCAGACACATAAGCTGCTACAATTTTTTTATTTGTCTTACCAATACCGGAGTTCTTTTAACTTAATTATGTATATGTGTGTAACTGTCTATAATTGCCAAAGTTTATTTTTATTATTGACACTTGATTTATTCTTATACTGAAGCTCTTTTGACTTAAATGTATATTTGTGTGTCTTCGGTTGTCATGGTTTCTTTATATTCACAAAACCTGATTTGTTATAAGGAGATCCAACGAAAAACAAGTCCAAAGAAAGTATGTTTCATATCAAGGACAATGTAGGGCGAAACTCTCAGCCGTTTGTATTCGGTGTCAAAATATAGATTGTTTATGTTGCCACAAGAACTTTGATCACCATAATAAAGAACTGTTTTGGCCACATGAAACCACAACATTAGTCTCATCTCTTCACGTAAAATAAGCTTATTCTGTTCCCACGTTTACCAAGATATATCATTTACTGAGCTGTTACAACGTAATGGAAAAGCGATTTCTAGATTGGAGGTGTTTACACTTAGTAGAACTTTATCAACTCGTGAAAACTGTAACCTTCTATTGCACATTATAGAATACTGGTAATATGCCTTCGTCGCCTATTGCACATACAGATGTATCAGTTCTGTATTTGATTGACTTCTGCTATTTCCTGATAACAGTCTAAATAAACCATGAAAATATTATTTTTTGATTCCTCAATTGAACATTGTTACTTCTAGATAACATAGTACTTGTTTATAACTTACCAAAATATATTTCACAAACAAACATATTTTGTGAAATATAATCTGATTTACGGTAAACATTCAAAGTAAACGTTTTTCTTCACTTTATTTTCATAATGCGTGAAATACATGGTTCAAACGTTTCTTTTCTACTGCAAGATTTGTTTGTTTGCAGATTAACAGAATGAGCTATTTATGTTCTGACCACTTCAAGTATCGAAATCTGATTTTTGGCGTCGTAAGCCTTCAGATTTATCTCTGAGTCATTGGGAAGGGGCTTTACTGTAGAAGTTATTTGTAACGCACAAAGCTACCACGGGGATCGAAACACGAGTTTTAGCATTATATTCCTGCTGACTTGGAGCCACCGAGGGGCTTTTCTGTGGCGTATAGGTCTTATTTGAAACGTTACCACGAGATAGTGTAATTGTATTGTTTCATTAACTTACAGGGCAGACAAGAAATAATAGTTATGTGAAAAATACATCTTTATAAATCATCTTTGTGACTCTCTATAAATAAGAAATAAAAGTGACATCAACAACCATAACACACAAAGAATTTGATATTCTGTGAATAGTGTTTTAATGACCGAAAATGAACTTTAACACAGAAGAATATCCTCCAAAAAAGTATTACGGAAATTGACGTAAATAACATTGACGATTCATAAAATCAAGTAGAAGATCTAAAAATACCGAAGTACTAGCAGTAGAATGGACATTTTTACGTATCTCTTCCTTAGAAAAACGTGACGTACTTCTTGAGGCATCATAATGTTTAACTTATTGGCTGAAGTTTAATATCGAAAACTGATGCTTGTTTGTAATTAAGCACAAAGCTGCACAATGGACTATCTGTGCTCTCCACACTACATGTACTAGAACCTGGCTTCTAGTATTGTAAGTCCTCAGACATGACGCTGTGCTATTGGGTAGAGATTTAAAAAACTATATAAAGTTTAATAATATCGCGTAGATTATCAGAAAAGACAAAGTTTACAATTGAAATGTATATGTTTTTATATCGAAGTAGTGATAAAGCAAAAACAATAAAGCATGATTTGTTACTAAAGACATCATGAAGTTAAATATTTAAATCGCAACTTGTTATTGAAAGTGGAATGAAGTTTAAATTACAAGCTTTGACTTTCTACTGAACATGTCAGGCAGTTTAACTTATACATTAATTTATACTGAACACGTCAGGCAGTTTAACTTATACATTAATTTGTACTGAACATGTCAGGCAGTTTAACTTATACATTAATTTATACTGAACACGTCAGGCAGTTTAGCTTATACATTAATTTATACTGAACATGTCAGGCAGTTTAACCTATACATTAATTTCTACTGGACACGCCAGGCAGTTTAACCTATACATTAATTTCTACTGAATACGCCAGGCAGTTTAACCTATACATTAATTTCTACTCGACACGCCAGAGATAAGATTTTTCTACAAATCTGGTTTCACTCAGTGCAGTTTATGTTGCCACAAGCTCTCGGGCCTATCTGAAGAATCTTGTAAAATCTGTATGTTCCAGGTTTTGACTTCTAGTTTTATCCTCTTCTCATTTTATTTTAAGTGTGGATGTCCCTTTAAGTAGAGCTGTTTAACAGGTTTGAAAAGGGCAGGCGTTTTTTTAAGTCCCTTTTCGGCCCCTAATCTCCATATAATAAAGTAGTGAGAAAGAATATTCTGTCATCAGCTGGGATGCATGTGAATACCAAATTCATCTCAGTCTGTGTCAAGACGAACATCACTCCCAGATCACCAATGTGCAGGTCTGTGGCTTGAAGCTGTCAGCGACACCCTTTGCCTACTCCAGTCGCCACTTACCCATCATCAATGGACTTAAATTAGTTTGTCTACAGAAAAGTTTTATTTGTTTTTATTATACCTCACCTGATAAATTGGTTTAAAGTAAGTAAATCTTGCACATGTCCAAACTCATTCGTTCGTCTATGTCGTAAATTGCCTCTTTTGTGTATAAAACCGCCACATGTTTGTGCATCAGTTTCCTTCTCTTAGACAGGTTACTATTCAAAGCTGAAGAGCCCCGTCTGCCCTGCCACTGCCCCGTTAATCAGTGGCATTTCAGGGCGAACTAGCATGACTCACATAGCAATATTAGTGGTTCAGTGAGCTAAAACTCACTGCCATGTTTCGCCCAAAGTTGCAATCCCCTATTTCGTCCGCTTTCCATTTTCCATCACAAGGACTATATAAGGACAATATTTATATTACACATAATGGTTGAAACACTATTACAAATTAGTTTAGTTGTTGAAAAACTCCGAGGAACTGAAAAAAGAATGTGGTGTTAAAAATAAAATGGGCTTAAAGTCCTAAGACAAGTATAATTAACTATAATTTTGCTTCCCAGCTTAGAAAAGACAATCACAACAAACAATTGCCGTTGTAAAAAATGGCTTGTGTAAATAGTGTTCTGGCTACTTCTGTGTTCATTGTATCCCAGCTGCCCTGATGAAGTCTGTACTGAACAAAATGCATCGTCGGAAATACATATGTCGAACGTATTGCAGTTAAAATACATGTACCTCTTCTTGAAAAACCCAAAAGGACTGAATCAAGAATATAATGTTTAAAATTTAACAAGCCTAGTGTTGATGCCTTTCAACGAGTATAAATAAATATTTTCTTGACGAATTTTCAATAAACGATGTAAAAATATATCTTAATTTGTTGTTGTTTTTCATGTTTAATGTGCAAAGTGTTAATTTTTGAATTGCATCAACTGTTTCTGCATTTAAGACTGGGTTTGTTTACAATAGGGGCCCGGCATGGCCAAGCGTGTTAAGGCGTGCGACTCGTAATCTGAGGGTGGCGGGTTCGCATCCCGGTCACGTCAAACATGCTCGCATTTTCAGCCGTGGGGGCGTTATAATGTGACGGTCAATCCCACTATTCGTTGGTAAAAGAGTAGCCCAATAGTTGGCAGTGGGTGGTGATGACTAGCTGCCTTCCCTCTAGTCTTACACTGCTAAATTAGGGACGGCTAGCACAGATAGCCCTAGAGTAGCTTTGTGCGAAATTCAAAAACAAACAAACAAACAAATTGTTTACAATAGAGTGAAAAAACCCTTAGGTTATACGTTGAGGAAATAAATGATTTTCAGTGGATACTGAATGTTTTTTCTTTTTTAAGCCTCCAATGGCTCAGCAGTAAGTCAGTTAGCTTATAAAGCTAAAAACTAGGTTTCGATACCCGTAATGGGCACATCAGAGAAAAACCCATTGCGTATTTTTGTGCTTAACATTAAATAAACAAACTATTCACTGAAAGTGTTAACTTGATTTTCAAGATTGAGTTCTTTCATATCTTAATGTTGTCTTTTTATTTTTTGCGTTTTTTTAGCTTATTCAATCTATTGTTTATTACGTTCAATTGTTTTAACGCAATAAACTCTTAATTGAACAGGATGGACATTGTTTTTGCTTTCAGTTATTTTTGTTATAATAATTTCGCCACATCTTATGTATATTGCAAGAAATAATGTATACATAAAAAAAAAACGTGTGAAAACAAATACAATAGACACGGATCTTCATACTTTTGGTTTGAAGTCTGTATATTTAACGTTATGTAAAAATAATTTGTCTCTAAACTCCAGATAAACCTTGATATCGTATTTGGAATTTTTCCATCACCGTGAAACAATACACATGACGCGTGTATAATGAAAGTCCACAACTCTTGTTGCTTTATAAATAGGTAGTGTAGCAGTAATATTAGTGCATGTTTCATACTATAAACTGCTGAATCGAAAGAGTTGTCTCAATTAACGAGTAACGAATGAGAAACATAAAATACGGAAAAGATTATGTTACTGAAAAAAAAAAAAAAGATTTATGCCATGTGTTGACCAAACAGAAACTTGAGGCTGATGTGATGTGGCAAGAAATACATTACAAGAAGAGCTCTCAGTCACGTTTATCATTAAGTTCTCAGTGTAAGCTACAGTTCCTAAAGGGGTAAAAAGGAAGAAAAAAGAATAAGTTATTCATCCTTCCGAACGTTGACTCACATGACTAATCATCATATATCTAATATACCGATCTTATTTAACCTTCTTAAAAATAAGATTTCGCTGGTATTTAGAGTTGTCTGGAAAAAGTATTAAATCCGCTGAGAATATCTGTATATATATATATATATATTGCGATAATTACGAAACTTCTTGAATCAGTTACGAGCGAAAGAGATTACTCATGTGTGCATCACGTGTTTTGAGAATGGCTCTTATCACGTAACAACGTCAGGGAAAAATTATTTTCAAATGTTACCAAAGGATTTATACACGATCTTTCGTTTCAAATTATTTTACAAACGCAGCATTTAATTTAGTTGTCGACTTTTTTTCTTCTTATTTCAAAATTCAAGAAAAAAAAACTGATGTAATTAAGGTGAAAAAACATCAGCCAGGAACGTAATAACTTGTTAATACATTACTCGTATAATGATTGATGAAGTGAACATGTTGTAGCCAGAAAATTAACCACTTGGTGACAACAGACTGTGTTGTTATTAAAAAGGCAATAGAGACCCGGCATGGCCATGTGGTTAAGGCACTTAACTCGTAATCTGAGTTACCGCGACGGGTTTGAATCCCCGTGACATCAAACATGCTCGCCCTTTCAACCGTGGGGGCGTTATAATGAGACAGTCAATCCTACTATTCGTCGGTAAAAGAGAAGCCCAAGAGCTGGCGGTGGGTGGTGATGACTAGCTTCCTTCCCTCTAGTCTTACACTGCTAAATTAGAGACGGCTAACGCAGATAGCCCTCGTGTAGCTTTGCGCAAAATTGTAACCAAACAATAGATAACAAACGTATAAACTTATTGGTTCATTTATGACACGTAAAATCAACGCTGATAAAAGTTCTGAAAATTAAAATAAATAAAATTACATTGATTAATTTCCCTATAACTTTTAGTTTTTTCTTTCCTTGTGTATATTTTAAATAAGATTTGTCTTACTTACTTAATATGCAAATAATTTAAATTAATTTTCACACATTAGTTCTTTGATAGTTCACTTCATACTCTTCGAACTAATGATTTATCTCAGCTCCTCCTTAATACTGGCGGAGGGTGATGTTAATTATCTGCCTTCCCCTCTAGTCTATCACTTCTAAATTAGGGACTGATAGCGCATAAAACCTTCGAGTAACTTAGCGTCAAATTCAGCGAATTGGTTTCTACTTTTTCACGCATATAACTATTAAAAAATGTATTGTTGTTAAGCCTTTTTTTTCTTTGTCGAACATTCAGCATGTTCTTGTTGGTTGTTTTTTTTTGCTGAGAGGTAATAACTCTCAATTGATTTTCTTATTTTTTAGAACCATATTCGAGAGTCTTGCCGCATTGTAATTATATTGATACTACGAACGGCACAATAATTTTGATTTATCCTTTCATTTAGTAGATGTTTGTTTTAATGCGAAGCTGCCACGTAGGTGATCAATGCTGTGTTTATCGTGGAGATCGAGCCTCAAGTTTTAGCCTTATAAGCCCTCAAATTTAGTACTGCACTTATAAGCCTCTGTGCTATAATTTAAATAACTTGAAAACTTGTTTGGATATCTGAATAAATTGGGACAGACCCCATGGTCTCAATAGAAATTTTGGATAAAATTTCGTAAACAGTGAGGTCGTAGAATACTGTGCAATAACAATACAATGTTATGTTTAAAAAATGTTTGCTGGAGATTGAGAGAATAAATTTTATTAATGGATCTAACTTCTATAATTTGTGACAGATATTGGCTATGCTGAACATTAGGGCTGTTAGTAGAAAGATGAAAAATGTTCTGTAATTTTTAAAGTCAGCTTTGGCTTGGCATAAAGATCCCTTCTGTGTCACACCCTCTTCAATGTATACACAGCTAATGTAGTTAACGTGCTAGAAAGCCCCATAGTGGCGCCGTACACATATATTGACAATATAATTGATGCGATCATCTCATACACTTAAAGAGCAGTAGTGGAGGGTCTGCAAATAGCCAACAAACTCCTATACCAGTGGACTACAATGCAGCATTTTTTTTACAACTAGATGAAGCTTGATGGGTGTTGGCTACCACATCTCGTATTGACACTTCTCTCCTCGTGCTGACAA
Organism: Tachypleus tridentatus; assembly: GCF_004210375.1. Classification (NCBI taxonomy): domain Eukaryota; kingdom Metazoa; phylum Arthropoda; class Merostomata; order Xiphosura; family Limulidae; genus Tachypleus; species Tachypleus tridentatus. The sequence goes on along the minus strand of NC_134833.1, from coordinate 37,464,870 downwards.
ATGCATGAAGGAAAGTTACACGTAAAAACTCCGTCAGTTTCCTGAGGATTTTAATGGATCAGAGATTGTAACATCTTTATCACCTGAGAGGGAATACAGCGAAGAATATTACTCTACTTAAATATGCTACAGCAAATATAGTGCAGCAAAATAAATTCGATCTAATGAAAACACCCATCATGACCAAAATGAAGTATTGAATCTATTTGTGTGCATCAGTGGCGAAGTCACTAACGACGAAGTTACTGATAATGCAGGATGAATCCATAAGAATAGTAACAAAGACAGTCAAACTAATAACTTATGACACTCTGTACTCTTCAGTATTGTATTAACAGCATCACTACAAAACAAAGGGTTTTAACCAGCCAAGCAAAACCATTATATCAGTAACTGAGAGAGAGTGGAAGCAGAGGAAGTATTAATACAAAAATTAAAATCATTAAAGTCTTGAATCAGTGAGGCCAAGGAAATGTAGAGAGGATATATCCACATTAAGAGTATTAAGAGAGCCAATACAGGTGGAGTTAAGTTGAATACAATAAACATTAGCAGCAGGATGTGGAGGGAAAGATCAAGACTGATCAACACAACAGAAGTAATTATATATGCCAGCAAAGGCCGATCACAGCAATGGATGGTTCAGTTAGAAAAGAAGGCTGTATGGGCATAAAGCATCTAGTGTCTGAATGGTCAGCATCCAAAATTGGACAACTCAATTAATTCGAGCAGAATGTAAAATGCATACAAGGTAATACATCTCCGATTGACCAGTAACAGTGAAAACCATAACAGGATCATTCTTCTGACAAACTAAATAAACCCGATCAAAGATAGACTTGAACGCTCATTTACGAATGACTCATATTCCAGGCCCCAACGTCTTATCATTCAACGAGAAAGTAGACCATTTTGATGATAAGACGCAGCCATTGAGTAGCCTAATATGATGATGTCAGCCACGTAGCATTTAGAGTGAAGAAACAGGAAAAGATGGAACCGAGGTTACTCTGGTTAACTGGAAGACTAAATAAAGAGGATGAAAGAATGAAAAGAGGTGAAAGGAACAGATGCTATGTGAATTAAATTGAATTAGACATTATTACTGGAAGAACCTTGAAGAGGGGGCTAGAGAAAGGTGGGCCTGTGTTAAGGCTTGTGCCAAAATCCTCAAGTGTATAATAGTAACAGCCTTAGCACTTTGTCTTCGCTTGCATCTTATGGTTATTGTATATATGAGTTGAACTTTGTGGACGTCTGTAGTGTGTCAGGCCATTACCGTGAATGTATCTGCTTGTTTAATATCCAGATAGTTATGCAAAGCTACTCAAATTGAAATAGTAGTCAACAGCACCCATCACAAATTCTTCGGCTGCTCGTGTCTCACCAAATAGTGAGATTCGACTGTCACACTTATAATACACCTACGACTCCCAAGTCACGTGACATTTGGTCACACTTAACCGTCAAGGAAGTGAATTATGATTTTCATAATTCATTACATAAAATAGATAGAAAATTGGAAATCTATGAATATTACTCTATTGAATGTATCAAAAAGGAAATAATTGACGAATAAAACATTAAAAAAATCAATGATATCTTTAGTTTGAAGGACATTTTATTTATTTTAGGAATGAAATGTAAAATATTTCTTCCTAATTTAAACGCAAAAATTTATTTACCGAAAAAATAGGTTTGAAGAGTTAGACAAACTGTGTTCTGGGTTTGTAATTAAAAATTAAGGCCGGCTCTAACTGACTCCAGAGTGAAGGTTATCTTTATGGTATTGGTTCGGATTTAAGAGTTGGCTAGCCTAGTTCGAACCCAGTGCAACCCTACAAAATGCTCCTCACAATCTAAACTTTGGTTGCGTTATACGTGTGACAATCAATCCCTTAGCATGGATGATGGATTTTAAGGGAGTTGACGACAGGCTAACGATGAGACGTAGCTCTAGTAGCTTAACGATAAGTGCAAAATACAAACACTTAATTCACAAACATTTTTGGCATAGCCGTTTTTTTTTTAATTTTTTAGTGTATAAGTTGCCATTGTGGTTGAAATTCCTATTTTGTTGGTGTTTACTTTTCTTTGATTACAGTGTTACTGACCATAAAAACAAGTAGTCAGACATGGCCAAGTGTCTGACTACTAAACAACGTCTCAACATGGAGCAACAAGTGGAGGGTCGTGTTAAATCCAACAAAAACACAAGCAATCACCTTCTATAGAAAACTAAAGAAGCAAAGAAAAAATCTAAAGAAAATAAAACTATCACTTGGAAACACAACCATTAACATGAGCAAAAACATCACATTCCTTGGCGTCACTTTCGACACAAAACTAACATGGAAAAACACATAAACAATATACACTCATCAATCAGAAAAAGGATTTCATATCTAAAGACTATAACTGGTAAACAATCGAAATGCGCACCGAACACCATTATACAAATATACAAGGCTTACATCCGTCCACTAATAGAGTACGGATGTCAAGTAACATACAATATGTCAAACAACACACTCCAAAAAATCCAAGTGCAACAAAACAGAATATTAAAATCTGCATTCAGCCTACCATCTTTTACGCCAACAAATTATCTACACCAAATTAGCAATTTACCAATTATAAGAGATAGAATAACAGAACTTTCTCTCAAATATTATCTAAAAGCAGAAAATAGAAACAAACTAATGGCATCACTACACAAATTATCAAGTGCACCAACAAAATACATATCACCTTACAACATATTTCAAGAATCACAATCCACTCAACAAAAAAATCTAAATAAATAAAATCCAAGTTATTAACATGAATTCCTTTTTTCAGGTACAGGGCACACGACAGGCAAAACTTTCGGCGCCTGTCGTGTGAAAGTGGGTTTTCTCGGGGCACTCCCGTTTCCCCCCACATCAAAATCTTTAGGCATTGGATTCCTAGATCCCAGCCCAGGCAACTCTTTTGCCAGACCCTGAATCGTGCCGTTTGATTTGATCTGGATTTGAATGAATTATATTCATGTTCACATCTGCCCAACTTCTTCCTTTCGGGACAGGTCCCGGCCTTTCTTTCCACTGCTGCCTTTGACTCCACCCAAAAAGTCAAGAATAATAACAATAATTAATTTATTAACTAAAATAATAATAATAAAAAAAAACTACCACTTAATCTTAATAACAATCCACGAAAGGGGACGAAGAGGAACCACAACGTTCCTGAACACCCCGGTTGGAGAGAGAACTCTTCTGATTTCTCTCTCTCTAAACTGAACCCCTGCCACGGTAGTTTAGTTTAGTTTAGTTTGGCCAAGTGGTTAAGGCGCTCGACTCGTAATCCGAGGGTTGCGAGTTCGAATCCTTGTCACACCAGAAATGCTCGCTTTTTCAGCCGTGGGGGGCGTTATAATGTTACGGTCAATTCCTCTATTTGTTGGTAAAAGAATAGTTCAAGAGTTGGCGGTGGATGGTGATGACTTGTTGCCTTTCCTCTAGTCTTGCACTGCTAAATTAGGGACGTCTAGAGCAAATAGCCCTCGTGTAGCTTTGCGCGAAATTCAAAAACAACTAAGCAATAAAAACAAGTATGTTCACGATACTTTAAGAAATGGAATTTAACTAATGTTCTAATTTTTAGTCTTTATCGTTATTTTCGATTAACCATGGTAATCTTTCTTTCATGCCTGTTTCACCTTACTCACGAGGCTTTGATAGAACATCTTAAACTACTTTTAGGTTACACGTCATCGATATTTAGGTTGTTTTTGGCAGTTCCTCGCTATAAGCTGGTCTTTACTAAAGTGTTGTTTTTTGTAAATCAAATTCATGTATTTGAATGAATGATTCAATTTAAAAGTCTGATTCACAGAAATATTTTTCTTATTCTTGAATTAAGACTATCGTACATGAATTAGCACATTATAAAACAAGTTCTCAATAAGACAGAATTGTGTTTATAAAATTAAAGTGGTTTCTAGGAATTCTAATGTTACTGCAAGTAACGTGACGTGGATGAAACAAAATGGATGAATATCACGTAGTGAATATGCCTCGAGCAACAAAAATGTACTTGTTTTGTTTCAAATTTCTCGCGCAAAGCTGCATAAGAGTTACTTATTTTAATTTTGATTTGATATACTAGAGGGACAGCAGTTAATAAAACAGTTAGTTCTTAGGCTTCTCTTTTCTGTTCGAAAAGTAGGAATTTGACTATCGCTCTTATAGCAAACCCACAGACTCAAAAAAAAAGTAAATTTTGCGACAAAAATTAAAAAAAGACGCTGCACTCTTGGATTATCAGACCGGACACGCTAAGAACTAGACCACGCCACACTTAAATATCAAAGATAAGACGACTGTGAAGAATTTAAGAGTTAAAAGCTTCCAGAAGCACAGCGGTATATCTGCAGATTTACATCGCTAAAAACCGAGTTTCTATACTCGTTGTGGGCAGAGCACAGATAGCCAATTGTGTAGTTTTGTGCTCAATTCTAAAAAAAAAGCAACAGATTTAAGGTTACAAGAACAAATGCAAAAATAACGTAATCATCAATGTGATTACATTCAACATTTTCTCCCAGTGGCTCCGCTGTAAATGTTTAGGCTACTAATGTTAAAAATGGAGTTTCAATATCATAGGTAGCCCATTGTGTAATTTTGTGGTTAACAACTAACCAACACACATCATTCTATTGTTTATTATATACGAACATTCTAGATTTCATTACGTAATAAAATATTCCTAATGCAATGATTTGGGGGGGGGTATTTGACAGATTTTTTTTATTATACAAAATCATTTGTTTTTGAATTCTTACCAATATTTTGATGACATATGTTGATGATCTATCTGAGCTATCGGTTAAAAGTTTGTAATGCAATGTGATGTTTGCAATATTACTTAAAACTTTGTATGAGAATGAAAAGTAATATATACTCCGGTGACTCAGAGGAAAATTTGTGGAATTATAACAATAAAATTGGGGTGGACACAGAACACATAACCCATCATGTATGTACCATTGTGCTTAAAAAATACATTTCATTCAGGAGTGACAACTACATATATATATAACTTTATGTGTCTTCTTCCAAGGGAAAACGACAATGAAAATAGTTTAACTTTCTTTATGTATGTTAAAGTAAATCGAACTCAAAATCCCCATAAAGAGTTTAACTTTCTTTTCTATAAACACAAATATATATATATGTGCACTCTTAAAACTTCGAATGAAATATAAATGTCCCGATAAGTATTAATAATAGAAATTATTAAGTAAAAAACAAGATCATTAGACATTTTTGTGTCATTTTATTCCAGGCGAGTTTCTGCGTTGCAAACACAACTAAAAGTTTACAGCATCGAACTAAACAACAGGTTCACAGTTCAGTTTCACGTACGACATCTGGCAAGTCTTTCCACACCTATAACAACTCACCTAATATTTCATCTTCCCCCCCCCTACAGTACTCCTAACCTTTGCTTTAGAAATTTTCTTTTGATGTAACGTTCTAAATCCTTTTTGTTAAGTTGATCGTTCCTTCGTGTTATTTGTTACAGCTCTTGGTGAGAATGTTGATTAATGTTGTTAAAGATGGTATTTTTAAGTGAGTAGCAGAATGTATAATCAGGTGTTTACTACTTTACCCACTCACTTTGGAAAGTAATTCAAATCATGCCTGAAATAAATCTCATAGTACATTTCCATCATAATCTCTTGGTTTCTCGATTGGGTGATGTCGCTAAACTAGTCTGCTAAATTCCATAATTTGGTGAAGCACTCCTGTAGCTGGAGTAATACAAGAAGGTCCTATAGTTATAGGTGGCACAGCAGTAGTAGTAACAGGTGTAGACCAGATATGCTCTATTCCATATTGCACAGCAATGATGTATGATATCGACATTCTTTAGCCACGCAGAAAGAGGTGTGGTTGGTTTGGTCCTTGCATTTACCAGTTCAGTTTTTAAGATATTTTATCTCTATGAAGGGAATGTGGGTCAGTAACTTCACGCTTTGGATTTTAGCCAGACAGTTGCAGGTTTGAAACTGGTCTGTGTCATACTGTTTTTGTTCCTGTCTACCAAGCGGTTAACATACAACGGAATGACATCCCATCCAGGAAATATGGATCAATATTCTCATTCGCTTGTGCCATTGAAACCGGTGTTCGAAAGCACCAATCCTACGTGCCTTACGAGGCATGGCAAGGGGTTTTCATGTGTTGTTTTGTTTTCAAACAAGTGTTATAACTCTTTCACACTTCATTTTGCACTTTTCTCGTTACTTTGTTAAGGCACTTTGGTAATTCTTTGGTTTTGTTAACTGTTGAAATCTTTCCATAGATTTCCTATAACTTCTTCAACATTGTTTTCGATTACTGTGATCCTCGTCGCACCAAACATGCTCGCTCTTTCAGCCGTGGGGGCGTTATAATGTGACGGTCAATCCTACTATTCATTGGTCAAAGAGTAGCCCAAGAGTTGGCGGTGGGTGGTGGTGACTAAGTTACCTTCCTTCTAGTCAATCTGCCTAAGTTGGTGTGTTCAGGTGGTGTTGTGACACGCGCACATGACCACGTCGCCGTTCATTCTGTTACAATGAAATTCTTTTCGTATGTTATACGGAACCTTACAACTGAAACTTATTAGTAGAGACTCTGCAGGTTTTAGCATCTGTTTTAATTATTGAAATTATTCATTGTTCAAACGCTTTGAAATATTTTATGGCATACAGATATATATATATATATATATATATACATGTATATATACATATTTTATTTGTTTGTTTTGTTTCGAGAAATATTACACTATGGCCTATCTGCGTAGTGTCTTCAGCAGCTTTCAGCGTTGTAATATTTCTAATATTTATATGTATATATATAACAGGTATTATTTTATTCCATGTGTAAATAGATATATATATATGAATATTCTCAAAAAGTACAAATGAGAAGATATTATGCTATCAAAACACTGTTTCTTCCATATTATCAAATATACAAATGATAAATAGATTGTATTAACTTAGCTACTTCTAGCTCGTCTTTTGGCCTGTCATAACCTGGTGGTTAGAGCACTCGAATAGTAACATGAGAGCTGAGTGTTCAAATCCCTTCTCCGAACACGCTTGCTTTTATAGCCGTGGGAACGTTATAACGTGATGGTCAATCTCAACTTTCATCGGTAAAGAATAGTCCAAGAGTGGGCGGTGAGTAGAGTTGACTATCTTCCTTCTCTATAGTTTCCCTTACGCACTATTTTCCTATTTCTATCTGTCCAGTTTCATAATTTACTTGGGGTTCCTTGATTGTGTTTTCAACATCCCCTACCCATCCATAAAACTACAATATACAAACCTAGAAGAATGGTCCATACATATTATTCGTGTTGAAATAAATAAGTAAGTTGTCTTAAGTTTTCCAGTGTTCCTGGTCCATTTCTCATTTCACTTATTTCACACTTTTGGTCGCTATATTCGACCATATCCTTCTATCCATTCCTCCCAGTAGCACAGCGGTATATCTGAGGACTTGCAATGCAATATGAAGCATTCCATACAAACGTGAAAAGTAGCGAATGGAATTATTAAGTTAGGCCTATCACTCGATGAATGTAAGATTAATTAGGTAAAAGTGGAACTTGAAGTTCGAGATATAAAATGTTGTTTTGCTATAACACTAAATGGACCGCACTCTACATTATTCTTTATATCGAATAATTTAAAGTAACCTACCAAATAATACACAGTTTTATAACAGTATGTTTTGTAAACACTGCTTTTGTAAAAAAACGTACACTCGAGAAAATTGCTTAATTGTACTATAAAGACAGGACTAACTTGCATTACTCAACTTAAGGCCCAGCATGACCAGGTGGTTAAGGAACTCGACTCGTAATCTGAGTGTCGCGGGTTCGAATCCACATCGCACCAAACATGCTCGCCCTTTCAGCCGTGGGGACGTTATAATGTGAATGTCAATCCCACTATCTGTTGGTAGCCCAAGAGTTGGCAGTGGGTGGTGATGTCCAGCTGCCTTCTCTCTAGTTTTACACTGTTAAATTAGGAACGGCTAGTGTAGATGGCTCTCGTGTAGCTTTGCGCGAAATTCAAAATAAATACTAAACTTAAAATATTTGGTTTCAATGAGAGAAAAAAAAAAACATTGCACATGACTTCAAAATCTAGCCACACGCATACACAATTTATATTATCGAATATTGTATGCCAGCTTCTTCTTGTGACCAACATATATTGTTTCAACCTATATTTTCAATATCGTCGTTAGATGGAACTGTAGGTTATAACGAAATATTGAATTAGGTCTAGAAAGCTATAAAGATTTGACATTGAGTTTTTCTGGTACATTCGAGGATAGAGTAAATATACAAGACAGTTGAGGGATAATTCAAGAGTCAGTTAAAAGAAACTATTATAATGAATCACTCAGTGTGCTTATGTTTTAGCCAGTGTTTTTTTCGATTGGCAAGTACAAGTAAGCTCATTCTTTATGCAAGTGTAGTGCAGTTAGCGTCAGTTGTAAACGTGACCTAACTCTGCGTACGATGAAGGCAGTTTTTAAAATTGTGAAGGAAGAAATAATCTAATTTTTATCGTTTAAACGTTCAGTACAAACTTACGTTGTTCCATGAGAACCTACAACCTTTTTATTAAGTATTTACTTAGAAATTGCCATTAAAAAGCGCCTTCACCAAATGTGGGCTTTCTATTCACTGCAGGACTTTTCACCCTCTCTTTTTGCATGTTTAATGTGTACGCGGCTGGCTCGTCTACCCCACAGAAAACTTGACCATGAATGTAGTCATTGTCATGTATCCAAGGTCAAAATTACATGAAACGCTTCGGGGAAATTTTTCTTATAGACGAAAACTTACTTACGTCTGGGGTAACAAGATTTCAGTATTATCTTCACTTTTCAGCAGCGACTAAGGTGTTGTATTGAAAAATAAATTCATTGTATTTTGGAAATCAGTATTTTTTTCTTGCGTGCATACTTAGTGTAGTGTTCATATAGCATACGTCACTTAAAGGTATATAAATATATCAGGTTAACAATTAAATATATTGTTTAACCCAGACATAAACACAATTCGAAGATTAAAAAATAGACAGAAACACAAAGTTAAGATTTGTGTATATTTCTATGTAACGATTTTTTTATTTAACACAATAGTTGTTTTATTTACATTATTTTAGTTTGTTTCAGTATAATATACTTTTTGTTTTGTCCCCCAAGAGTACAGCGGTTTGTCTGTGGATTTACAACGCCACACATCGGGTTTCAATACTCGTGGTGGACAGAGCACCGGTAGCTCATACTGTAGCTTTGTGCTTAATTTCAAGTAAATTTTTGTTTGGTTTTGATGTGTAGTCCAAAACTCACCACTAATAACTTAAAATATTAAAAATTGGTGAAGGAGAAAAATATAATGATTAAATATAACACACTTTTAGCAGGTAAGAAAACTATAGTTTTCTTCTACGTTCTTAATAGTGAGATTCAAAATAACTATTACAAGACCGCCGAAACTCTTCCGAAATATTACTGGTAGTTTATTGTGAATAATAATCAAATGTGATTCTGTTTCTGATTCCCTAATATCCGGGTTAGGATCCCCTTCACGTCAAACATGCTCGCCCTTTCAGCCGTGGGAACGTTATAATGTAAACGTCAATTCCACTATTCGTTGGTAAAAGAGTAGCTTAAGAGTTGGCGGTGGGTGGTGATGACTAGTTGCCTTCCCTCTAGTCTTACACTGCTAAATTAGGGACGGCTAGCGCGGATAGCCTTCGTGGAGGTTTGCGCGAAATTCAAAACAAATCAAACAAACCCTAATATCCTATAGTACTGCACGACTGCTCACGTTTTTGATTGTCTACTCTTGACCGAATGAACTTAACCAAAAACTGGTTGTGATTTAAAACAAAAAACTCATGCGCCATTGCGCGTGCTTTTATACGATTTTTCATAAACTAATAATACTGTGTACTTGTTGTTAGAATCACTACAAACTTGACATAATAAGAAGCATCGTGAGTTTGGTTTTGAAATTCATACAAAAATGTTTGCTGCATCAGAAATCTTTCATTTTTCCTAATGGTTTTCTGATTGTGAGTTTCATCATACTAAATTTAGTTTGCTTATTATTTTGTTGCAACTCTGGTCTACTTAACAATACATTTAACTCTTTAGTTTGCCTGTATGATATTAAAACTGAAGTAAAGTTAATGACCTTCTCTCCCCTTCTGTTTTATATATCAAATACTGCATCTTTCTCCCTGTACTTTTAGGCCCAACTTATTTTACACTGGAGATATACAGAGTACAAATAATGCAAAAAAAACAACAACAAAAAAACCCAAACTAAGCGCCCTCATATTCGCTTAATTAATTGGCATGAAAATTGCTTTACTTCTAAGTTATGAGCATGTTGGACCATGCATCCAAGGGTCCATGATTTGTGTCTCTTTACCATGGTTGTATTGTGTTAGTGACGTTAAAAATGTACTATTTGATTAGAGTAAGCCAAATGTTGGCGGTCGGTGCTGTTTACTAGCTGTCTTCTCTCTCTGTCAGTTTGCCATAAGTGAGAGCTATAGCAGATAGCCATTGTTTAGCTTTGCGAGAGTATTTGGAATAAACAAATTATTTCAAGATATTATGTTATCAATGCACATATTAAATTTCACTGATTACGCCATTTTAAATTTCTGGGTGTAATTTTACTGATAATTTATAACAAAAACATTCAAATATTTTATGTTTTCCAACAAAACATAAATAAACTAAGCATACATATTTTTGAGACGTTAAAAAATACAATTTACTCCTTTTATAAACTAAGTACACTAAAAATGTTCATAAATGCATAAAATTAGTTTATCTAATATACTCTCCGTTTTTACTTTAAATATTGTTGTAAATATATTTTTATGTATCTAAGTTAATGGTCCATGTATTTACATTATTTTAATTAGTTGTTTGACTTGAATTTCAGAAGAGTATAATATTCTAATATTTTGTTATTCCCATACACAATAGAAACCTATTTGTATTTTGTTTATATAAATATAGTTTCTGTAGGTTTGGTGTAATAAGGGTATCAGCTACCCCAGCAAATCGTTCAGTTTTGTTATGAATCTCTTTCCGCCAATCCGTCGTCCCCCGCTGGTACAACGGTAAGTCTACGGATTTACAACGCTAAAATCAGGGGGTTCCCTTATCCTCGGTAGACACAGCAAATGATAGCCCGAAGTGTCTTTGCTGTGAGAAAATACATACACACACATCACTGGAAAGCTGCTATTTTAATCTTCTACCGGCATCTGGCTAAAAAAAATATTTGAATTCAAAAATAGAAATATCTCAAAATATTTGGTTAACATGAAAAAAAATCTGTAAATAAGAAATGGTAAATTGCAACTATTTATTTATTTTTTATTGTTCAACAAAATATTTGTTATTTTATTTTCCTTTCAATATGCTTTAGTTTATAACTATAAAAACTGTGTTATTATTTTTTACAAATATACTTAACTGAATGTTTATATTCTACCCTATATTTCTTGCTGATATACCTTTGTTTGGTTACTTCCTTTTCCATGTTATTTGCGTTATGTTTTTTTACGTTTGTCAAGCCTTTCTTGTTGCTAATATTTATCATCCTCTTGGGTAATGTATTCGAAGAAAATACAATTAATTTTTGTTGTTTTGGAACTGTATTTCAAACTTCACAAGCGTTGTAGATGGGAGTATGTTATAAATATGAGGGCAGAATTATTACTGTGTAGGTTTAAGTTAATAGAGTGGTTAGTAACTGAAATCAAATGAGGATCTACCAGCGATTGAGGATCCAACTGCATTGATTATATCCATTTTTAATGATCAAAAAATGATTTTAACAGAAGACAAATGGTCGTGAAGTGTAGTATTTAAATGTATAATATAATATATATATATATCCATTGCAATAAAATAGAAACTAAAAACAAAATTATTTTTCAATTTTATAGGATTTTATTTTTAAATATTTAGAGTGTCTTTTTAGCTAAATGTACAGCTTGAAAGGGTTAAATCAACGAGGCTTAGAGTCATTTTAATACCGAGAGAAGACAATGCTTACAAAGAAACGGAAAAAGAAAGAAATGCTGCCACTAACTGCAAAGTACGGTTGTTATTTTTGCAACAATTTTGATTGTAGGTCGCAATATATCGTTTTGAAAAATAATGAAATATTACGTATGCTGTTTTTAAGTATATTGTTTCTCCATGTGATAAATTATTTATCTGGTAACTTGGCAGGCTTTGCTGTTTAATGACTTGATATTCGGAAATCCCTTTGAATTTTGAAATATGTTAGTTGCAGATACACGCGCATAATTTTCTGCGCTTATTTAGAGCGTTCACGTGAATCGCGCGTTTGTACACGCGTCTCTCACGTGAAAAAGGCGTTGTAAAAAGAAGCCAATCGCTGATTTGTGCTAGACGGTGTGTCATATCAAGCCTTCTATTAAATGTTAGGGATGCATGTAGCTGTGTTCTTCCGCTAAAATATATGGGAAAAGGATTTTTTGTTTAACTATTATGTACCTTTAAACAATATCACTTTGAAAGGAAATACTTTTTAAAACATAAAACAATGATTATAGGTTACAGCAATTATAATACTGCGGAAATAAAATGGATTCTAGAAAAGAACTATATGACTGCAAAACATACCAAGCCTTTCGATTAATGACGTTTATAATGCGTCATACTTGGTATATATATCTAGCATACGCGCGCGCCGGTAGTGATGCCGGTTAACTGAATTCTAGAGGAGCAAGCGTTATGACTGCCACACAAGATACTTTAGGAGAAAGGCCTGTTGAAAAGACAGAAGCCATGAATCAGGTAAGTAGAATTCTGTGTGATCATTCTATTACTATGGGGACACTGGGGGGGTGATCAAAGTGTGAATTTAACCTTTTACCGTTCCAACGCCAGGTCAAGCTGGACGTGCTGCCGGTTCAGGCCGATGAAAAGAGCAGCCAGCTAGGCCAGCAGACAGCAGAGTATATTTTTGAATGTGAACCGGAATTAGATCCATGGGCTCTGCCTGAACTGATGGACCAAGGGGTCAAGTGGTCAGGTAAACACTTGTTTAAAAACTTCCTGTCGGGTCCGTGGATACTTTCCTTGGTGGTAGTTGATCTGCTTTGTTCAGCGTGTATGCTTTGCTGCAAAGTATACATTATATAGCTAAATAATGGCAGATGCGTGCGTTTCAAGCTCTTAATGTTAAAACAAAGATGGATAGATCATAATAATATTTTTATTATGTTCTATATTAATATAAGTATGTATGAAACATGTAAAATAGAAGCAATTATTTATTTCTGATGGTTGACCAAACAACGCTTTCATGTGTTAACGTAAACAGTAATTTGAGAAGTACAGTGCTATGAATCATCTACAATTTCAGTTTTTGCTTTATCTCACGCTCGGATTGATTTTTACTGTTTTAGGTCCTAATCTATACTACTTACAGCTTTTGTCATAGAAAAAAAAAAACGAACTTGCAACGTATTTGCGTGTCATATTCAATTCCATAAGGGTAGAACATTTGTATACGAATGGCTTATCTATTTGAAAAACTAAATGTATATACATATGTTTATATGAGTATAAGAAAATATAAATGTTAAACGCCAAGGGAGTGACAAAACCCGGCTTTAGCCTTCAGTGATTTAGTTAGAGGAAATCAATTTACGTATCATTTAGCAACTGAAATACAAAATGTCTTTGCGTTCGTGAATATATGATTTACACAATGTGTGTATAAAGGTTTCCTTTGAATGAAATGGTTATCTTAAAAGCGTTTTTGTACATTGATACTTCGAGAAGCGACTGAGTCAATAAAAATGGTATTTACTGGTTATTAAATCGCTACTGTGTATTATATATAAAAGGATTACAGCATCATTTCGAAGTTCATAAAAACAGTTTATATTTCAAAATGTCTAAAGAAGTTTCCAGAAATAATTTTTAGAAACTAGTTTTTATTGAGACTAGATACTTGAACTAGCGAAGAAGATGCTAATCGACCGTTCGAATTACCTCAGTATTTGTGAGTGATGAGTATGTGCAGATCCTTGTCGCGTTGGCAAGCTTCCCAGCAAAGCGGTTTATACCGGTACCAAAGCGTTGTTGGAAATATGCATTGCTGGCAAATGACAAAAACGTACATGTCCGTCGCTCAAGGCAGCTTGGTTGAAAGAATGTGATAGTTTACAGAAAATAATTTTCAAAGACCACAACTGTTTGCGTTAATTATAGTTTTGTTAATCATTAGGAAAAGAAAAAGATTATTTTAACCAATTGGTTAATTTATTCTTTTCTTTCACACCCATAAATTTTGCAAATATATTTTTTCATTAGTATTATTCAATTTCTTGTCCGTTTTGGGATGACGGTAGACTAAAAACGAAAATATTTTTAAATGAAATTCTAAAGTTTTCTTGATATCGTAAACTAGATATGGAAATTATTTAGTGTTAGTGCAGAGGGCACATCAAAATATATCCATCTAATAATATAAACATGGAAAAGTTACTGGCATGTGACTTTTTTACACTTCAAAGAAAGTTAAGATACATGAAAGTTGCGAAAAAGCTTAAATATATCAGTATGCTCGAATATGCGAGAAGTGAAATGCGAAAAAATAAAATAAGGTCATCATGATAATTTTTGGCCCGTATTTTAAACGTTTGATACGTAATTGTGATAAGTTCTGCAAGGTTTCACGTTTATAAATGATTAGACGCACATTTTTCAGAGCAAAATAGTCCCAAATAAACAATACACTTGGATGAACATGCCAACCGAATTTCATACTTGAGGTCTATTTGTAGTAGCCAAAAATATCAGCATTACAACGATCTGGTGTTTATGCCTTTGGTTATTCTGGGTATTCAGAAGTTTTGTTTTTAATATCGTATGATACTGCACATAGATCATCGTCTGCTATCGTTCTTATGACCTTGTCCAACCTTCTTGGATTATTTATAAAATAATATGGAAACGTCTTTTTTGTTACAGGTGCCTTGCAAATAGCCTGTTATACACTTTATTCTCAACGTGATAATATTTTTTTCCTAGTGATTTCTTTTGGTACAAATATATCTACTTCCTTCATTTATGCAAATTGTGTATTTTACTAGCGCATTGTCTCTTCAAAATTGGAAGGCTTAATAAGCTCCTGCTGGTAAAACGGTAAACCTAAGTGTACTTTCCTTGGTGTGTGATATTCTTGTTGGTGGCATACGTTTTGACTAATATTTTCCTAAAACGGTATGTTTGATTTATCTTCTTGTGTTTGACTGTGTTTGTATCTTGCTGGTATAATTACATGTTAAACTGTATTCCTGTTATAATGTACTTTTCATTGTATTTTTGTCATGAAGTGGTTCGTTTGTGATTGTTCGTGTTGAAAAATGATATATTTGCTTTTCCTGTTATTGGTAAAACTGGAAGTTTTTATGTTCATTTTGTTTTTGCTGATGAAATGAATATGTTCCTAATAGTGAAGGACATTTGATTGTGTATCTACTGATAAAATAGCATATTTTACTATTTATATATGCTATCCATTTCGAATATGATTGTTTACCCAAACTGAGATGAGTATTTAATTTTTTTATAGGTATAATGAAATTTCCTACCAGGTAAGTATAAATAAAATCTATTTTGTGGGTCTCTACTATATATTGTATTGTGTAAAATGAGCTTTACATGACAAGGCTAATGCAATACATTTTATGCTGAATATAACATTTATATTTCTGTTAATTCTTACAGAGCTCTCCAGATCAGGCAAGGTCCTACGTGTACTCCAGTCTTTTGCCAAACTTGGAGCCCTCTTGTTGCTGCTCTATTTCTTCATCTGTTCCCTGGACTTTCTCAGCTCTGCATTCCGTCTTCTTGGAGGAAAAGTAGCGGGGGATGTACTATCCAAAAATGAGTTACTATCCAATCCTGTTGTGGGCTTGATGATTGGAGTTCTTGTCACAGTATTGGTGCAGAGTTCATCAACCTCCACATCCATTGTTATTACCATGGTAGGGACTGACTGTAAGTATGAGATAAAATCAATTTTCATATGAAAATGTTTTTATAAATTTTCTTCTAATTGATATGATAATTGTTTTTTAGCTAGCTGAGTGAAATAAACTGCCAAACATCTGATCATCAAAGAAAAGAAAAAAAAATGAAATGGCCACAATAAGCATGGTACATGGGAGATATGTTAATCCAATTTACCATAGAAGGTTGTAGAAAACTTGTTAATTGTAAAGGTGATATTTTTTGTTTTGATACTATAAGGTTAATTGGTAGTTAAGCAAAATTCAACAGCTTGACTATCAAGAAAAATAGTTTTATTCAGTGGAAAAATGATTTATTCTGGCTAAGATTAAAATTAAAATGGAACATTTATGAGGACTGAAGAATCCAGTTGTGTCATGACTTATACTACAAACACAAATTTGTTCTATTTATACAGTGGTTGAGGTTAGAAGTGCCATTCCAATCATTATGGGAGCAAACATTGGAACTTCCATGACAAACACCATTGTTTCACTGATGCAGGCATCAGAAAGAAACGAGTTTCGTAGGGCTTTTGCAGCTGCGACTGTACATGACATGTTCAACTGGTTGACAGTTATTGTTCTTTTACCCATAGAAGTCAGTACAGGTAAGTGTGTAAGCATCAGAAAGTAACAATTGATGGAATGTAAAACCTATGAGATATATCTATGAAAAAAAGCAAGTTGTATATTTTGTATTTTTTCCATCTACTTTAAGAAATACAATCAGAACAGATCTAAATCTCTTGAACTACCAAATAAGGATTCAATAAATTATTATGACTCACAATATTTTGTAGATGTAATTACTGAAATCTATGGGAACTAATTCAGTCTCATATGAATTAAATATTACAAAGTTGATACTTTAGTTGCTACTTCCAGATATACTAATAATTTGTTAAGGAACATTTGATGTCATGTGCTCCATGAAACTAGGTTGTTGTTTTTGCAATGAAATTTTAAAATGTGAAAAAATGTCTTTAAGTCTGTACACTGTTAGTCAAGAGCAGTGGTTCCAGATGTTTTCTCTTCATGTACTGTCAAAAGTTTCCTTAAAAGCTTATGGACCATTAGGAGTGTATAGGTTTTCTAATTTAGCTGCTTCAAGAAGCTTTGAAGTGAAAGTTCTCACGATCATTTATTTTGCAATGAACTAAGAAGGAAGCAACACTTTTCTCCTGTTCTTAACACATGTACCAATCATAAATTTCACAGTAATTGAATTTTTTACAACCAGCAGTTTGGAACCACTGTTTCACAGAACATAATATATTTTGTCATCTTTGTCTATGAACAATGAAAGTCTCATTAAACATTTAAAATTAATCTTTTTACTGTACATTTTATGTTTGATGTGTCTTTTGATGATTTTGTTTGCTTACCTTGTTACTGCTGTTCCAGCACATTAACTTATTTTTACACTAACTGATTAAACTGGTTTTTAGGTTACTTGTATCACATAACGAGTGCCATCCTTAAGAGTACAGAATGGGAACAAAACAAGGGTGCAGATCGCGATTTTCTCAAGAGACTTACAAAACCATTCACAAAGACCATTATTCAGGTACTTTAAAAAATCCCAATTCATCAAATTGTAAATATGTTTCAGAAAACAATTTCAACAGTTCTTTCCTAAAATTTTCTTTCCGTGTGTGTTGTCCAATGTGAGTTCTTTAAGTATTTATTTACTTATTTTTTACAGTTATGAGAGAAATAATTTGAAGTTCAGTAGGTCATATGAAGCAAATAAATAAGAATAAGCCGTTTATCTCCAACATGTATCAATTATGGTAAAAGCTTTTTTTGAAAATCTATGGAATGTTCCAGAGTTGAATACCATTCTTTCTCTCTGAAATATGATTTCATATGCAAAATGCAAGTTTATAATTTTACTGTCTGTGTGATTGACAAAATGTAATTAGTGTGTTTTTATTGTATAATATTTTGTTGACTTACTGTTAGGTAATTACAGGATTGTAATGAACAGTTGTAGCTGGTTGTTCTCTACTGGTCTAGTGAGTTTAATTTACCATTCGTTTTATTTGGTTAAAACTATTAGATAGTTGTGTCTGATTATGAGGATTTGTAAAGAATTTAGACTATTCTGCAGTAAAGACATGAAATGTTGTTTGTTTCATATTAGCCAGTTCACTGTTTGAAGCAAATTCATGATCTAGCTTGTGACACATTTTGACGGTTTGTATGAACTACTTAAGTAAGGCTAAAGGATTTTTTTTTTGTAGATTTATTAATTAGAGTATGCTTTTGACTGCAATATTTACAAAACCTGAATATCACATGTGATACTCAAGTGTATGAAGGTATTTTTATTCTTACTGTGTTTTGAGTATTGTAAGTGATTGGTTGTCATAATTGCTCAACATTCTAGAGTATTGCATCATAAGTGCCACTTGCAAATGTTTGTCAGTATAATAGTTTGAAGGGAAAATTGCACTCATCTTGTATGTCCAGTAACAATCAGTCTAAATGGTATGCCTGATTTAGTAGGATTCATTTTTAATATATGGGTTTTGAGAATCACATATGATATTAAGACATGTCAATTGAGCCACCTGAATATCAATTTTGATACTTAAAACAGTGGAAAGGTTAAACCTCATGAATTATGAGCTATAGTATCAAATGCTAGAAAACAGTGCTCTTGTCTTCTGAATAAACAATTTTTTTTTCTTGAACAGCTGGACAAAAATGTTATAACAGCTATAGCCAACAAAGATGAAACAGCCAGAAACATGTCACTCATAAAACAATGTTGTAAGAAGAATGGAACTGAATGTATAAGTGAATGTAAGAATCTTTATAATACTTTTAGGAAAGTTACATCTCATGAAACACGTACAACTGTGGTAATGGTCAGAATCTAAAACCTTAAGTATGTTCAGAAAAGATGTAAAAGTGAAATTTGGTGGCATTTTCATGCTAAATAGCTCTCGTCAGATCAGAATGTGTAATTGAAAAGATTAACTTCTATAATTTTTTCTGCAGTGTTTTTAGTATTTTTCTAGATTTAGTAATGAGAAGTTTTCTTCCTTTTTAATTTTGTTAATGTGTTACATTTACTTTATAATTATCTTGTAGAGAAATGACATTCAAAGATCAGTAGGGTAAGAGAAGAATTATGATGCCAAATCAAGTTCTTGGCTGGAGATAGCTAATGTTAAATCAGTTTTCTTTGAGCAATCCTTAGATGGTTCTGTAATGCCAGCCTTTGTGATCTTGAATTTTGACAAAATCAAGTATTATAATAAAAAGGAATGAATAAATGAGAATAATATGTTATGGAATGTATCTTAATTTTTTTGATAACAGAAAATGTTAGAATAAAATCTCTCTTTCATAAAGAAAACAAAAACTCATCTGCTCATTAATAAAAATTTACTATTTGCCTTATGATTATTATATAACATTACAATATTACTATCATTAACAACAGTAAAAATAGAACAATTGGTTTGGTTGTTGTAGAGCAACTACAAATAGGTGTAGTTTCATATATCTTCCTGTTATCATAATTGCATTTGATTTTCTTTGGACACTGGTCATAATGCTACTGAAACTTGAAATGGGTGAATCATGAACCTTATTCATGTTCAGTTAATCATGTTAAATAACTTAGTCTCTGAATAAAACAACAGAGGTTTAGTATTGTATATGAAAACTGCTTTGAAGTCTCACCCACCATTACAGTACTACTATAGTATAGTTGAATAGAGCTTTAGTTAAGTTTATAAAATTATTTGAAGTTTAGTTAAATAAAGGTGAAATTATTTTGAATTTTGTATCCTTTAACTTGCAGTTTTCATCTTTCCTCATGGACAATGTGTGTTCATTAAAAAAAAGTAAATTTTATGATCATGTTTTCATGTAAGATTAATATCAGTTTTTTATTTAAGATATGATAACTAAGTTGCACTTCAGTTAAAGTATTTTTCATAGAATTTCCTGATTCTTTGAAGTTATACTAACATCACTACTAATCTCAGTAAGTGACAAAAATATTGTTTACTCATTTTTAATAAGTGAATTTCTTTGAAAAGATTAAATTATTTTTTTCCACACAATATTTTATTACTTTATGTGTCAAAATTATATGATACCATAAAATTATATTTCTGTTTTTCTTATGGTCACAAAATATCAGTTTATAATTTCTTTCTTTTTGTTGTTTTCTTTTCAGGTAAATTTCTCCTTAAAGGATTGAACTGGAGTGATTCGATTGTAGGGTTGCTCTTGTTAGCAGTGTCACTGGTTCTCCTTTGTTCCTGTCTCATTCTGCTTGTTAAACTTCTTCATTCCATGCTTAAGGGTCGCATTGCTGTGATCATCAAGAAAACTGTTAATGTAGATCCACGTTTCCCCTTCTCCATGTTTGTAGGTTATGTTGCCATTCTTATTGGAATGATCATGACCATTCTGGTCCAGAGCAGCTCCATTTTTACTTCTGCACTTACTCCTCTAGCAGGTATAGGAGTCATATCTCTAGAGAGGATGTATCCGCTAACCTTGGGCTCCAACATTGGTACAACAGCAACAGGGATTCTTGCAGCACTTGCAGCAGACAAGGGACACATTCAAGATACACTCCAACTGGCCTTCTGCCATTTGTTTTTCAATATTAGTGGCATCCTTCTCTTTTACCCTCTCCCATTCATGAGATTTCCCATCACTCTAGCCAAGCTATTGGGTAATCTAACGGCTGAATATCGATGGTTCTCCATTGTTTATCTGCTCCTAATGTTTGTCTTTGCTCCTGGTATTGTATTTGGTCTGTCAATGGCTGGCCCAAATGTTCTACTTGGTTTAGGTCTCCCACTTCTATTATTTTTATTTCTTATTGTTGTGATCAACATTATTCAGCGTAAACGCCCAAGTCTGCTACCCTTGTTTCTGCAGAACTGGATGTGGCTTCCAGAGTGGTTGCATTCTCTGGATCCCATGGATCGGTTTCTTACAAGAGTTCTCAGTTTGTGCAAATGTTGTAGTTGTATTACCGATACAGCCAGAGCCCATGATGCTAACATGTTACCCATTCCACCGAACACGTCACAGATAAACTTTTTAGATACACGACGATCATCTTCAGCATCAAGCGATGTTATTGCACTGAATGGTGTAGAAAATAGTGCACATGGTTGGAATGATAATAAGTCATTGGCTGCAAGAAACACTTATTTATGAAAGAACTTTTCAATTACATGGTAATAAATAAGGGCCAATTCTCATAAGATCAGAAAATAAAGTTTTAGTATCTTTTTATCGTATGTATGCATGAATGAGGTAATAACGTTTACAGTTATTGAGCACAAAGATGTTAAAATGTTTACAGCATAGTGAGGATGAACGATTTTAATGTATAGGATTTTTGAATTTACTGAAATACTGTAAATAAGCAGATTCTTGAGGTTTTAATATGTAAAGTTTTGAGTTGTTTTTCTTGTTTTGATTTGATTTTAAAGTGATTTTCAGTGCTGCTATATTATTATTGTTGCTCAATGTAATGGTTTGATTTGTTCGCTTGGACAAATATCTAAATGCAACTGTTAAATTGTGTCATTTGTATAAAAAATTAGAAATTTATCGTGAATGGTTTAAAGTACATGTTCCTTACTTTTCTTATGAATAAATTATTACATTTATATAAATCTTAGAAAGTTATTTCTAAAATCATTCACAATGGTTGGCCCTGAAAGTTTTATAACCAAGAAATATAACCTTCAGTAATGTGTTACTTTTCTGTTATTTTGAAAGAAATAATAAGAATAAAGTGAACACCTAACTTTAAGGTAATTCTGTAGCTCATAGGGAAATGCTGCTTTATAAGAGATAAAAGTATTAAAATCAGCTGTTTAAACTTCAATAAATATTGACGATACCATTAAAATCATTGTAATTGGCATTGTCAAATATTCCTTATAACAGTAAAGCCTGTTTCAAGAAAGCACATTTTTTTAGTCTTATCTTAAAATTTCTGGAGGTTAGAATAATTGATTTATATTTAGAAGCTCATAATCTCTGAAACAGAATATCTTAACAAGTATTTTAAGCATAAAATCGTTGCTTTCAGTTTCTAGATTTGTTGTAATCATTCAATTTGTTGAGATTGTACAGATATAGGGTGATAATTAATACAGTAAAATTGTATATTTCTTTCTGTACTGTTTTTGTTCCTAACACTCCTAATTTCGATTTTTTAATTGGAGGGATGGATGATTTTATACAACTTGCAGATGAATTCTGTAGAAACAAATCATTAGTAACAGTGAATTATGTGTTATAGAGAAGAACATTTTGTAACTTTTAATTTTGTCTGTTTTACAGTAAAGCCACTTTAGTCTATCGGTGGACACACGAATTCTGTATTTTTACGTTGAAAGGCCGTAGACTTGCAGCTACCCTGTTCTCTATCTAAATAAGTACGGCAAATAACAATTTCTCATGAATCACGCCCTTACTATCTAATTTAAAGATGGAATAGAACATTTCGTTTACACAAATCAGGTGCTCGCTATCTAATTCAATTCTTCAGAATTTTATGTCTAAGAAATAAACAAGAATAACGACATTCCAATAAATGCGCTCAAAATACATATTTTAACTTTATTATCAGGCTAGACGTTAAATAAACCTTATCATTTTACGTATTTTTCTCATGTTGGACTGAGGAAAACTGGGAATACTGTACTTAGATTTATTGCTCGAAACTATAGACCAGGTTTAGCATAATGTATCACTTTTTAAACTTTACAGAGCTGACTGGAGGTTTAGAATCAGTTAAAAAATCACGCAAGTAAGCTGCCAGACAGAATAAACATTTAATTTTCTATATAAAAAGGGTCTCGTATACACATATGCTGCTGGACAAAATCTTAAGGCCAATGAACATAAAGAAAAAATATGCATTTTGCGTTGTTAGACTCAACTACTTATTTGAGTAGAGTTTCGAAAGATAAAAATAAGAAAAGGGAAAATAAAAATAAAAAACGTTTTTAGCATTTAATAAGGAAAATGTGAACACTAAGAAATTAGCCTAAATACTAGCTGGTCAAAAGTTTAAGACTATAATGAAACGAAGCGTTAATAGGTAAACACGTAACGAAATTTAGTCACTTGTGTTCAAGCATTAGCGTTGTCAACATCTCCCACTGACATATTCTGTGTTACATTAGGTAAAAATTGGCAAAAGCTAAAACGTTGACAGAGTTTGAACGTGACAGAATTGTCGGGCTGCAAAAGCAAGGTCTCTCTCAATGTGCTATCGCTGGTGAGATTGGGCGTAGTAAAACTGCTGTTGCAAATTTCTTAAAAGACCCTGAGGGATATGGAACGAGAAGTTCAAGTGGTCGGCCCAAGAAAATTTCACTGGCGTAGAGCAGGAGTATTCACGGGTTGTCCGGCAAGACATCAGCTGATCGTCGAACCGGATTAAGGCCCTTATGGACGCAGAATGCAGCTCAAGAACACAATAAGACGGCATCAATGAGAGAAAGGTTTTAAAATCCGTAAACGTCTTAAAAAACAATGCTTCCTTCCGCACCACGAAACAGATCGGTTAAACTTTGCTGAGAAGCACCAAACATGAGACGTAGAAAAGTGGAAGAAGGTTTTGTTCTCTGATGAGAAAAAATTTAACCTGGATGGTCCAGATGGCTTCCAACGTTACTGACACGATAAGGATACCCAACCGGAGACATTTTCTAGACGACACAGTGGAGGAGGTTGCATCATGACCTGGGGTGCTTTCTCCTTCCGTAGAACGATGGAGCTTCAGGTTATACAGGGGCTACATTGGCATGTTGGAGAGAGCGTCCTGATTGACTGAAGGCTCTCACTTGTGTGGAAATGACTGGATCTTTCAGCAGGACAACGCTGTAATCAACAATGCTCGCAGGACAAAGGACTTTTTCACGGCGAATAACGTGATTCTTTTGGACCATCCAGCGTGTTCGCCCGAACTGAACCCCATTGAAAATATTTGGAGTGGATGTTAAGGGAAGTCTATATAAATGGATGTCAATTCCAAACAGTGCACGATCTTCGTGAAGCCATCTTCACCACTTGGAATAACATTCCAACCAACCTTCTGAAAACGCTTACAGTTACGACAGAAAGTGTTCGTCCCCTACGTCCCGAGTAGTTTTTTGCTCATAACTTAAATAAAGTATCACGATTAGGCTAATAGACGTATCATATATTATACTAAAAACACAACTACATAAATTTTTATGTAAATTAAACAACAAATAAACTGTTTATAAACAAATAACCAAAAATAGAGGAGCAGAATGTGTGAAAAAACTGATATTCCCGTAAAATTTTTGTTTAGTTTGGCGAATAAACTACGTTATACCATTCCAGAACTAGACACTAGGTTCTTAATTATTGGAATTTAGCCAGCAAAAAATGTACTTCCAGCAATTTAACGCCGTCTCCGTCATTATCTGCTTGGTCATCATGGCGAACAGGAAACAACTGTCCAGTGATTTAAAAAAACGAATTATTGTAAAATACAAGTCTCTTTCCGGTATTGCTATACAACTTAATGTGCCGAAATCTACTGTTCAAAGCATAATTTCCAAGTTTAAGCTAACAGGATCGACAGTACTCGACTGGTACTCTTTTTTTTACAGAAGGCTTCCAACTCTTGCAAGTTTTTTGGATGACGCTGATGAACCCTGGTCTTCAACTCATGCCAAACGTTACAGGATCAACTGCTAACCTCCCTCGTTCCGAACGCCCCACCAAAATTCCAGAGAGAACCAAAAGGAAAGTTCTCAGAGAAGTTAGTAAGAACCCTCGTTTAACACGTAATGGCATACAGAAACTGTTAAGGGAAACTGGGGTTGAAGTAAGCATCTCTACAGTTACGAACATGTTACGCTCTTCTGGGTTCAAAGCATGCCGTCCTCGTAGAACTCCATATTTAAAGCCTGTTCATTTAGAAGCACGATTGAGGTATGCAAGAAAGCATGTAGATAAACCCTTTACCTATTGGAAAAGTATTATTTAGTCAGACGAGACGAAAATCGAGCTTTTCGGCCACAATGATGTTCGCAATATTTTCCGTAAGAAGGGGGAACGAAATCTTACAAAGGATACCGACCCTGCAGTTAAACAAGGAGGTGACTCGATCATGCTGTGAGGTTCCTTTAGCTCTTCTGGTGTAGGCAGACTTCACTGCGTCAACGGAATCATGAAAAAAGAAGAGTACATTGATATATTAGGCACTTATATCAAGAATGATGCTCGGAACTTGCGGTTTGGGCGTCATTGGGTCTTCCAGCACGACAATGACCCTAAGCACACATCGAAATATGTGCAATCCTGGTTGCAGAGGAACCATATAAGCGTTCTGGAGTGACCATCGCAGTCACCCGATTTCAACCCAATTCAAAACGTTTGGCATGAGTTAAAGACCAGGGTTTATCAGCGTCATCCGAAAAACTTGCAAGAGTTGGAGGCCTTCTGTGAAGAAGAATGGAAGAAAATACCAGTCGAGTACTGTCAAACGATCATGGAGGACTATGAGGAGAGATTGCGCCAAGTAATTCACCTGAAAGGCTACACAACTGACCATTAAAATAGACGCACGAACACTTTCTGCTCCTCCTATGTTTGGTTATTTGTTTATAAACAGTTTATTTGTCGTTCAATTTGCATAAAAATGTATGTAGATGTGTATTAGTATAATATTTATAATATACTCTGCTTTCTTTATCCTAATCGTGATACTTTCTAAGTTATGAGGAAGAAAACTACTCACGACGCAGTAGTACGAACACTTTCTGTGTAACTGTACATCGACCATGCCAAAGCGAATGTTTGAAGTTATTCACAATGACGGCCGTGCAACTCACTACTGAGACTTCTTGTTGGGCATTTCCTACCCTGTTTAGGACTCCTTTTCGGTATGATCTTAAACTTTTGACCAGCTAGTATATAGGCTAATTTCATAGTGTTCACATTTTCCCTATTAAATGCTAAATTTTTTTTTTTCCTCTTCTTATTTACATCTTTCGAAGCTCTACTCAAATAAGTGGTTCAGTCTAACAACGCAAAATGCATATTTTTTTGTTTGTTTTTTGGCCTTAAGATTTTGGCAGCAGTGTGTGTGTATATATATATGCACACAAGCATAACACACAAATTGGAGTGTGTGCGTTTTCTTTATAGCAAAGCCACATCGGACCATCTGTTAAGTCCACAAATTGGCAATGTTTACGCAAGGTCTTTCGTATTAACCATACGCATGCGCAGGTAGCGAAATAATTAGATTAGGGAGAACATAATTGTCGTGTGCTACACGTGAAACAGTGGATACATTTCCAAGTGTAGAATTATCTAAAGGTAATAGTCAATAGGCCTTGCCTCTAGCTCAAAATGATGTAACCCAACAATCAGTAGTTAGTAATGTAAGACTGAAACGTCATATTAATTTCCTTTTGGTTTGAATTTAATAGCTGGAGTGCTCGAAATGTTAGGAACCTACAAAAGGGAAAGCTCTTCGCAGTGACATCTATTATTATAATAATACTTACTTGCAATTCTGAATTTCCTTTGAAATACAAAAAACGCCTTCCCCCCCGACAAAAAAAATTAAAACCCTCCCAACTGAATACTGTTTGGTGTATTATGCTATTTGCATGTTCCGAGCAACATCAACTTCATGTTTTCCTGTAAGGATACTAACAAAATTATTCGATAATTATTTGTTTTATTAGTACGTTTTGCCAACCAATCTTTAACTGTTTCATTTAGTTAATTGTCATTGAATGTACTGTTTCGTAGGCGAATTTTTTTAAATCAAAGACGCAGTAGAAAAAATCATTAAATATGTAATTACTCTGGACTTTGTCCATATTACATGCTTTTCTGCTTCAAATCTAATCTCTTACCTCTCTCGTTTCGTAACTCCCCCCCCCCGAACACGTTAAGTGCATTGCATGTGTAAGTGGTAACACTAGTGAAAGTATGTTTGACTGAACACAGAAATTTAACAAAGATATTCCCGTGTAATAATGTCATAAGAATGCAAACTTTTAGACACACATAAAGAAAACCAAATAGATTAAATTGTTTTTCTAGCAAATCGCAAATCCATAAAAAATAATAGTTGTACAGCGCGTTAAAAATAGTCATTGCTATAAAATACATTTTCATATAAAAGTTAATATTTATCTCGAATAATCAACGCACTATATATTGCACTATAATCGGGAATAGGCGCAATATAACGATAATTTTGATGAAGTTAATGTGTTCATTTTACTTCTGCCTTCCTCTTATGATCCCCATTCGCTACCACGCGTTACTTTTAACATTGTTATACAGTTTCAATAATTTAAAAGTATCACCAGACAAATATATATATATATATATATATACCTTTCTCCCATAAGAAAGGCCCAACATGGGCATGGTTTGGGTGCTTTACTCACATTCTGGGAGTTGCGGGCTCGAATCCTCGTCTCATCATGTATTCTCGCCCCTTCAGTCATGAGGGCGTTATAACGGTCGATCAATCCCACTATTTATTGATAAAAGGGTTGGTCATAATAACTTAACTGCCTTCCCGCTAATCTTTCACTGCTAAGGGAGGGACAGCTAGCGCAGACAGCTCTGGTGTAGCTTAGCTCGAAATTCCAAACCAATGAGGAATGCTAAATGGGGCTGTGACGATTACTCGCATAATCGAATCCGATTTGCTTTCTCATGGAAGTGGATTTCAAAATTAAAATATAGGTTATTATTTCTATTCAGAAATAGAAAGAATAATTATTATTAATAGCCGGTCCCAAAACATGCAAATAAGCCTTTAAACGATTAAATATCCGATTATATTGAGCAATTAGAGCAAAACCTGTCAAGTCGCGTACGACAGGTATAAGTCGTATGTACAATTTAAATTGATTTTTAAGTCATTCACATAATGCAACACAAATTGACTCGCTAAATCGAGAATAAATCTATGTAGACACTTTTAGCACGTAAAACTGTCATGGTATTACCTCTACTTATATTTTATCATTTTACTACTTTCAAGACGTTGGATTCAAAATGGCCGACGATTATCCGATTCTATTTTATGAAAAACGATTAATCGAATAATTAAAGTTACGAAAAATAGAGTTCACAAACTATGATTTTTGTTTTACCTGAAGAAGAAACCTGTTGTAAACATTACGAATTCAATTTCTAAATGTAAAGTCTTGAGAGTTTCACAGTTGAAATGTTAAGAGCATTTGTGATTATTTCTGTTTAACATACTTGATATTGCCTTGATGACAAATTGTAATTCAATGCGATTAATGTTAGGCTAACAATGTATTCTTCAATTAAGTATGTTTATTTATTTTAATTATCACATTTGCACTTTATTATTTTAATTACTATTTTACAATAATGACTATTAATTCCTGGCCCGGCATGGCCTAGCGCGTAAGGCGTGCGACTCGTAATCCGATGGTCGCGGGTTCGCGCCCGCGTCGCACTAAACATGCTCGCCCTCCCAACCGTGGGGGTGTATAATGTGACGGTCAATCCCCCTATTCGTTGGTAAAGAGTAGCCCAAGAGTTGGCGGTGGGTGGTGATGACTAGCTGCCTTCCCTCTAGTCTTACACCCTGCTAAATTAGGGACGGCTAGCACAGATAGACCTCGAGTAGCTTTGTGCGAAATTCCCAAACAAACAGACTATTAATTCCCATTATCCATACACACACAAGCTTCTCAAAAATAAAAATATATCTAAATAAATTTTTTATGAACATGTTTCCTAAAAAAATTATCATAATCTAGTAATAATATGTGCATGTAGAAGAACTATTCTATTTATAGTCTTTCACGAAAACATTTGTGAATATATGTTTGGTAATTTCCCTTGAGCATTGCTCGAATGTATGTTTTCTTGTAACAAAGTCACATCGGGCTATCTGCTGAGTCCACCGAGGAGAATAGAACCTCTGATATTAGCATTGTAAATCCGTAGACTTACCGCTGTACTAGCTAGGGGTAATATTATTGACTATCATTTTGACTTTTGTATATTTTAAAGTTATGTTCAGATGTTCTTTCTTACAAATCCTTATAGACTTAAACATGCGATAAACTGGTCAATGATTAATTATGATGATAAAGGCAGTGAACTTTACTATTTTAAATTATATCAATCAATAAGTTGTACATATTTTTCAATATCATTAATGAGCTGGTACAAACATTTTCAAACTTTATTCAAATAATATTAGTATTTTATGGGATCTAGTGCACTGTTATTTATGTATCCTTTTATTTCTTTACTTTTAATTTATAAAAAGGGGAAAAGGAGTTCTAGTAACTATTTTAGGAACTTCTACACTATTCAATGTTATGCAAATACACATGCGAAACCAGTGGAAAATGTCTACGTGATTCCAACTCATTCTCAAACTTACCATTGGCTACATGCCAACGAAATGTAGAACATTGACGTAAATTTCTGATTAGCCAGCCTATCTGTGCAACGTTTTAGAAAGTTAACAATAGGTGTAATAAACCTTTAGTTTTTTTGTTACAGTCACTTTCCTTAAATAAATGTAGTAACTTTGCCATCCGAAATTATCACTTAGTAGTGAAATTCAGTACCGTATGAGGATTGTTTGTTTTTGGAATTTCGCACAAAATCTGTGCTAGTCGTCCCTAATTTAGCAGTGTAAGACTAAAGGGAAGGCAGCTAGTCATCACCACCCACCGCCAACTCTTGGGCTACTCTTTTACCAACGAAAAGTGGGATTGACCGTAACATTATAACGCCCCCACGGCTGGAAGGGCGAGCATGTTTGGCGCGATGGGGATGCGAACCCGCGACCCTCAGAGGAACTAATAGTGGGATTGACCGTCACCTTATAACGCCTCCACGGCTGAAAGAGCGAGCATGTTTGGTGCAACCGGGATTCGAACCCGCGACCCTCGGATTACGAGTCGAACGCCTTAACACGCTTGGCCATGCCGGGCCTACCAACAAGCTACAGACACCTACTATAAATAATCGCAGCCTTAGAAAAAAAAAACATTAAAAGAGGCAGCTTTTTCCATTAGTAAAACCTTTTTAATGTATCGTTTAAAATGCGTTACCAAAAAATCTACAATAATTTTAACTTTTCACGAATTTCTTTTTCGGCTTTTAATAAAATTCATATTATAATATATGTAATGAATGAATGCAAGAGGAAGCACACTATATTTAATGAATTATTTTTACCATTATCCTAAAGCTTTGTGTCCTTCCTCTGTATAGAATTAATAAATGACGGTACCAGCAACTACGTCCATGTACAGAATGAATAAGAGACGTTCCCAGCGTTAGCAATGACCCTCTAGAGCACGAGAATTTGGAATTTTGTAACAACACGAAGTGTATTCCTCATCAAATTTTACCTATTTCAAGTAAGCAGTGTTTGTTTTATTGTGTCTGCTTCTGAATTTCGAGCAAAGCTTCACGAGGGTTATCTGTGCGATATATTAGGAGTTAGGGAAAAACTTGGTAACAAACCGAAATGATTTAACACACATCACTTGATAAAAATTTCATTGAAATTCTTTGCAAAACAAAATAAACTAAATTTCACTTGAGAAGTTATTAGTTTGAAGAAAAAAAATTGTTGTTTCTTGGCATTTCACTTTCAGTGTCGGAGAAACAAGAAAAACGAATAGGTTAAATCTCGCGATCCTTCGGAGCCTCACACTGGCTACATTTAAAAGTGTATTCATTTATGTTTTCCTCGAAAAATAGTGATGTTTAGAACAAAAATTAAACACTCAAACTGAGCCATAATAACAAAAGTGTGCAAGGAAAAAGTCCCTTAACCCTATTAGAGGAGTGTATGATTATTTTGGAAGTTGGGTCTGGTGCTCGTGATGATGCGAATGTTAATGATTAAAATATTATTTAATTAATGCGAGAGACCTTTCCAGCGTTCGTTATGTAGAATATCTAAACCTAACAGTCCCTCTCTTCTTCAAGTTTCATGAGACGACCTTGGTTACGCTGCTACGGATTCTGCATAAAAAAATAATGAATGTCAAAACTAATAATTTATGTGCAATTTATCACAGCCCGTTGACTTAGAATTGATGTTCAGTAAGGTTTTACTGTCAGTTACGTAAGATGCGCCAAGCAGACAATGTCCTTCCTACATATTGCATCTGTTATACCATTAATCAGGCTTTTCTAAAATGCCACTTCCATTAGAAACTTGAATTTTTAAAATTTATCAATGCTACTTCATTGATTTTCCAGGAGTTAATGAGCAAATCACAAAACTGTGAATGCAAGCTACTATGTTATTCGTACGATGTTATTTTTCGTTTCCGACACTTTTAATATAAAAAAATTAGAAAATTCGGAATGGCATTTTGTTCCCCTTTACTATTTAAACAAAAGGTCAAAATTTTTAGCTACGTGAAAACCAAATATGACGCAATGAATTGGCTTCTAGATTTCAACCCTTTTCATTCCGCCTGCAACTTAAAAATAAACAAAACTACACAATCCTGACACGTTTATCAAAAATGAAATAATTTATTGACGAAATAAGAAAGGAGCTTTCCAAGAACTATAATAATTACGATTTCGTTATATGTACCACATCAACAAAAAAGTTCGTGACCTTTAACCTTTTACGCTTTCTATAAATACAATCTTATATTTTACAAACAATACAAATTCTGTACAATAATTGAAATGGAGCAGCTACACTTACACCAAGCCTGAGGTTATTTAAAACCAGAAATAATCTGAAGATAATCCTGGCTACACAACTGCAGCGGAACCAGAGAAATACAAGTTACTGTACTTTGTAAAAATAAATCATCACATCAACCTTTGCTGTAAGTTAGGCTGTATGTGGGAAAACAAACAGTTTTGTCCATACAGTAACATTACTGGGTAAGAGATACCTTACTGTAATAAGGATTATTAAGCACTTCGAATTCCATTACACAGAGGTCATATTCTAGCTAGCATTTGCTGGGATTAACATTTCCAATATTACTGAATACTAGTGATACAGCAAATGTCAAATTCTACATTGTGAACATTATATCAAAGATTTCAATGGAAGATACTATGGTTACATGTAAATATTTGGCTGCTTGCAAACGCTGGTAGTGCATCCTGGACTAAAAGTTTCTAACTACAGTGCTCTAATTCAGTGAGTTTCTTTCCTTTTGTTGTACAAAATTTAGATTTATACATTTTGATGATCCACAAACGATGAAATAACTTGTGCTCAATGCTCCTAGTAACCAACTTACTCACAGTATCATACAATACTGGACAGAAGCAGCTTTAGTTTCCATGGTCATACAACCATTTTTCATTAACAAGTATGGGAAACACGGAAATAGTTAACAAAGGTAATTGTTACTATCACCCAATGATACAAAGAAAGAAGATAATATGCTGACAAACTTCAGTTAGCATTCATCCTCCTGACAGCTGACTAATTTATATATTATTTTGAGATACTCTGTTAAATAATTACATTCATTATATAATAAGTAATATCTTAAAAGTCTCAGAAATATGACTTAATGTACTGCAGTTGTTAGGTGCGACTGAAGTGGACAACAATTTTAATTATTGTATTGAGGTCTTCCTCTGGAAGACCAAAGATACTTTCGAATATGTCCCCCCCCCCCAGATTGGTTTATTGCTGTATTCTCGAGGGTCTTACACTACCAAATTTCTCTTTGAAATTATTTTTTTTTTATAATTTACATTTTACCCATAACGTTGGTCATATATTTCAAGTTTTGATTGGATTTCATAAGTTTCACTAGGAGGATAATTAGAGCATTCTCATCACTAGCAAAAATATTTTGACTTTTAAACATACAGATGGTGTAGTTATAAAAGTATTTATTTTATGCATGAGATATCTCTGAAAATGTGACAATAAAACTACCTTCATTAGTAGAAATATTAAACTAATGTGTTGTATTCGTACAGATGTCGTTTATGTTTTAATTCCTCTTAACAATGATAGCAAAAACCAGAACAGACTTCGTTCCAACAAAGTAAAATTTAAAAAATGAGAAATATCCCTGAAACTTAATTACTGATATATCGTGGACACTGCTAGTAAAACAAATTTCTATTACAACAAATATTACTTAAAACAATTACAACAACAAAATAGACACAGGAGCTGAAGAAACATCATGGAGGTAGATTAAAAAAAAAACCTTACAGAGTTTAAATTTCTGAAAGAAACAAGGCAAAAACAACTATTACACAGTTTGGTCCACCTTATCTTATTACAATAAGTATAAAAACAATAGTTCCAGTAAGTGAAACACACAAGAGTTACATAAATTTTATTTATCTGGGATTAAACCCAAAGGTTTAAAAAAAAAACAATAGGAGAAAATAAAAGACAAGTCCACATAAAATATTGGGAACAAAAATTCAACTTGAAATTTTGATGTATTCTATAAAAACTGAACATAAACAGCAATCAATATTTTAAGTCAAAATGAATATTTTTTTCTTTTTTTTACTGTTTAGCAAATAAGCACAAATAAGTCTTTTCCTACCTCCAATGTATGGAAGAATAAGAATTTAATATAGAGCCTATATCTTAAATTGAATAATTTCATCTCTCAAAATTGGATAAACATCTACTATAATAATCTACCTTTGTTAAATTAAAAATAAGAGCAATCATAAGTTGTTCAATATAGTAGTACAGCTTTTTGAACAGAAAATCAACAATAGTAACTTTGGAAAGGTTTGTTAGTACTGTTTACTTGATAAGACAAGAACCACAATGCTCCCAGTGTAATTTTACAAACACTCCTCTGAAAGATATAAGTACTTTAATGATCATTTAATGCTGAGATCTTTGTGGAAAAAAAAAAAAATGAAGACATTTGTAGCCTACATTAACACTAGGCTATCTTCACATTACCTTAACCAAACACTTGAGAATTATCACACATTAGTCCACAGAATAAACCATAATTTAACATACCTATTAAACCAACCAACATTTATTTCTAGATAAAAATGTTCATTTTCAGGCAAAACAATACATTTTATGAAGAATTTGTGGTTTTACAAGGACGTTCTTGAACAAGTTTGTTTTTCAATATACATTTATATAGGTAACATTTTTTTTTCTTTTTATGTGTTCAGCTTTTACAACCTGAAACCAAAATGTCCTACAAAGAAGTAAAACTACTTAGAAAACTATTATGAATACCATACAATCTTTTGTATGTGTGTATAAGAAATATATTCATCTATGACACAATCCAAACCACCCATTTGAAATTTCAACACCCCCTATAACCGAGTACAAGAAAGAAAAACAAACTGTTTATTTTTTGTACTATAAAAAAATTTGCACTTAAAAATTTTAATTTCTCCATAATTATAAAGGTTACACACAAATTTTAAATATATAGGTAAGCTGCCAAAATTTTTGTTTGGATAATTAATAAATAAATACAATATATTAATGTAAAACAATAAAATTTAAGTTGTACAATTTAATCACAAGAAAATTTATTTTATATTTAAAAAAAAAAACAAAATATATTGTGTTGCTTCACCCATTATAACTAACAGGCATGCAGACTTCTCTA
Organism: Tachypleus tridentatus; assembly: GCF_004210375.1. Lineage (NCBI taxonomy): Eukaryota > Metazoa > Arthropoda > Merostomata > Xiphosura > Limulidae > Tachypleus > Tachypleus tridentatus. Next base: position 37,430,064 of record NC_134833.1, on the reverse strand, counting down.
TATACAACATTTAATAACAACTTTACTACACTTTTCACAATACTGCATGCTCAGATTGTGTAACACTTGATTTTTAATGATGGGTTAGAAATACATATAACCTGCTACAGTATAAACAATCATTAGGTTGGCATACAAGTCAATAAAATAATTTCACTGGTTATCTTTCACCAAACACACTCGCACAATAACAAAAATGAAATGCATTTTTTATTAACAGGTATATATTGACTTGTCTCGATTTTTCAGGTTTCTCTGTATTCTGAATGAATGTTAGTTGAACTGAGATTTTATGGTACATAAAGATACCTCAATCAATTAACAATGATAATGTAAAAGGAAATTAAAGATACAACTGGGCCTTTAAATACAACAACATTAGAAAACTTTAAAATTACTTAAATTAAGTATCACTCAATGATTCAAAACCTGTCACAAAGTTAATCAACAAGTATAGTAGAAGAAATTTTAACAGTTGTACAGTAGCCTCACATTTATAAAAATTTCCTTTACTTATAATATTTTGGCTGAATTAAGATGCATATTGTATTCAATGATGATAAACAGAATGGATCTTGCTTGTTATTTCTCAATGAAATCAATATACATATAAAACAAGTTTCTAGATATCTATCTAATTCTAAAAGAATAGTTTTCAACATGTTTCACACTTCCTTTGTAATGTTTCCTTGGAAAGAGTGATGCGAAACTCATTTTAGGTTAAGTGTAAACAGTAATGGCTGTTTTTACTTGTGACATTATATTAAATGTTATGAAATGTTTATTTATTTGTAATAACTTTACTTTGTTAGCAAAAGTAAACCAGGAAGAATCATAAGCAGGGAGAAGTGACTTTACTTGTGAATTATTTAAAGTGAGATTATGCTTATGCGTCGCCTACTGTTCATGCAAACTTGTGATATCTGCGAATGTCAAAGAGCACTTACATGTAAACCAATAACATCAGTTTAATCAATTAGCATCAAGAACATCTGTAGCTAACATAACGCACAATTATAGTTGATAAAACATACGCTGTAATGTTGTAAGTGTATATACAGGATTAATGGCCAACATGCAACAATGACAACTACTGAAAGTGAAGAGTGTGAACTTTGATTCTCTTGCTGCTTAAGCTAAACTAATTAAGGCTCTAACAAAATTCTATTTCAGTGTCTATTAACAGCTTCTAAGAATATGTTACCAGAAAACATTTAACTACGTTTAATATAATTTCAGTGCTTTCTTCCAAAGCTGATTGAGTAATTTATTCATATCACATATAAACACTAAAAGTGTCTGTTGCTACTGAAAATTAACAGCAGAGAACCTTGTGAAGAGAATGGATACAAAACCTTTAACGTTCACGTCACGTGCAAGGAAAAAATTCTCTGCTACAAGCAATATCTACAAAAAATTACAACAAATTACAGAAGCATTAACCATCCTTCTATTTCTTTCTGAAATTAAATAATACTTGCAGGTAATTTGTCAAACACCTCCGAAGGTTTTTTTGACACACTTCCACGTCTACGTTGTAGAGTACCTATTGTGTGACTCCCAATCTCAGGACAACCACTGTTTATCAACAAGTCCTGTATTTCTTGTGAGTCTGAGTTTTTTGCATACACTAGGGCTGTTCTTCCTTCAGTGTCTACAGCCTTTACATTGGCATTATGCTAATAAAAAAATGGAGAGAAAAGTAGATCAGACCTTTAGCTAATACTATAAATAACCTGAAGTGTATTTTACTGTGAATAATACTTAAATAATGGATTATTTAAGGAAAATTTTGATTTGTTTAAATTCTTTCCTTGTGCTATTTTATTGATACTGAATGACAATGTACATAGATATAGTCAAATATATTTTGTTTGACTGCATTATGAGCAAAGCTACTTGAAGGTTATTTGCACTAGCCATTTTAATTTTGAAGTGATAGACCAGAGAGACCTAGTCAACAGCACCCACTGCCAACACTACAACTATTCTTTACCAACAAAAAGTGGGATTGATCATCACATTATAACAACCATGCAGTTGAAAAGGCGAGCATATCCAGTGACAGGTTTTGATTCTTTGAACCATATATTGTTGCAAGTCAAACACCCTAAATACCAGGCTTTATTAGTATTAACCCTTCCATGATAAGCTTAGTATAATATACACAAGTTAAGCATTTATACTATAACATCTGACATAGCATGTGTACCTTTACAAAATTTGGTAAACTTTTAGTAAAGGTTGCAAGTATTTTTTACACAGAAACTCATATTTTTACTAAAGATTTGTTTGTCACACTATAAATTCTGTTTGATTACTAGTCTGAGTGTAAAGTGATTTCATATTATGATTGAAAAAACTATTCTTTGTCCCAAAAATCTCAAATATTATTTGTGTAATCTCTAAACAGATTTCAAACCTTTGTTTTCAGTAAACCTTTATATTTTGTCTGTTATTTTCTATACCCTAACTAAGTGACGTCTGTCTATTTGACCGACCTCCTAACCACCATAAAAAATTATAAGATAAATATAAATTATGCTTTTTAGTTTTAGAATGACTGCAGATTATAACACAAAAACACAAATATTTAGTCTAAATAGCTTAAGTCTCATTATATTATACATTTATAAATATTAATCATTATTATTATACTGATGTTCCTGTCTAACACTACAGAAATTGCACTGGCATAGCATATGTGCACTCCCGTTACCATATCCATGAATATAAAACTGACCTTTAGTCTTTACAAAGTGACCTTTCTTGGGTGTACTTCAGTGGACCAGAATTTTTTGTATTATTATGCATTCTATATGAATATAGATTTTTACTATTTTCAAATACTTTCTTAAACTTATTTTTCTTAAAACATTAAACACTACATGAACAATAATAGCAAACAATTATATCTCCTAGTTATGATGATTTTTGTATTTCTTTGCTGCTTACAGTAGGTTGTTAAGCCTTTTCAACTTTTGCACATGGAGAATATGAAACTTTTTTTTGTTTTATATATATATATAGATGAATAACCAAAATATACAAATAAATTGTATTTTGTCTAAAGAAAAAGTATGTAATTTTAAACAGACTAAAAGCACAACCTACATGCTTGAAATCTTGGTTCAACAGAACAACGTTGCTTTCTAGCAATTTAAAATGGTTGAGAAAGCTACTAGGAGGACATCCGAGTTTTAATTGGTTAATCACGTCATATATTGAAGTAAATGTATATAAATGATCATTTCCAGAAATGGAAAGAGGTGAATGGAGCTACTGTGTTTGATTCAGTACATTAGCCATATCTCAGGTAAGTGATAAGATGCGAGATCCTTATATTTTACCTTGTCAGTATTGGTAAATTTGAGCTCTTAAACCATATTAAACTATAGACTTCGCATTTTGACATTAAAATCATACAGTTTAAACCAACTCACCATTCAACATACTATGTGACATATAGTTCTATTTATATTCTTTTAACATTTACTTTTAAAGTTAAGAAATCAATTAATGTAAAATATTAAAATTTGAATTATATCATACAATTTATACCACACTTGTTGACATAAATTTATAAAACAGTAGGTCAATAAAATTTGGACATGGCCTCTGACCTGTTGCAATAGGGTTATTAAATATGAACTAGCAAAATTAATTCAGAGTTTGGGCTGTTGGAAAAGAAAAAAAGAGAGAGGGAGAGTACTTTTTAGGCTTATAAAATATAATTCAAGTTGTTCAGAATTGTAAAACAAAAAACAGTGGTTAATAATTTGCTCACAACTTGACCTCTAAGCATGAAATCAGTCCTTGCTTGACATTATTTAAATTGCTAATTTTATTGACATGTGTAATATATTATGATGATAAGAAACTTATTTTTGTATTAAAATACTAAACTTCATTCAACATACTGGTAAATGGAGTATTGGTTAAAATGAAAGCCATCTTGCTATTAAGAAACTAGTCTCCAAGATATTAAAATATTCTGACTTTATACAATGAGGTTAACAATAAATGGATATACTACTACCCAGGAGAAATCAACCACAAATATCACATTATGAACATCTTACCCATATTAACAACTGGGTCACAGCCAGGTTTCCTAGAGCTGCTGCAAGGTGAAGAGGGGTTCGGAGGTCACGCTGACTCACTGTTGTGTTGACCTGGTCAGCTGAGGTTATCCGGGCCAAAATGAGAACAACAGTCTTGATGTCTGACTTACATACTACATCAATTAATTGCTGGAAAGGTGAAAAAAAAAAAATTTACAATCACAAAGAAACACTTCAGATAACAGGTTGCCCAATGTACAAAAAAATATTTAAAATAATTTTAGTAAAACTCCTAAAAAGACAAGTGACACACAACAACCATTAAAAAAAAAATACAACTGGTTAAGCTAATGGCAAGTAACAAGATGTTTCAACATGATAAAACTATTTCTTTTGTGGTTTGATTTGAATATCTGTGGAAGTTTATGCATTATTCTTCACTGGTGGTCTTCTAAAATGTCATAAAAATTATTTATATTAAATCTAATATTAGAAGATCTGATTGACATGCTTTCTATATTAATGATATTACAGTATTAGGTCTATTACTTTATTAATGTGAATAAAAGGAATCTAATACATTTTCTTCAACATTGATATAGATGAAAATAACTTATACTTCTTATCAAATATACACATGAATACAGTTAGCTGAAAGTTATGGATTTATTTTAAAGTTTAGTCATCAGTTTATTTACTTCACCAGTATTATAGAAGATGTAATAAAGTAGGCAGAAGGCAGCTAGTGAACATCATCAATTATTGGGCTACTCTTTACCAATGAATAGTAACACTGACCGTCACCTTAAAACACCTCTAGAACTGAAAGGTGCTCCTGTTGTATAGGGAGTTGGACTGAGTCATTTATTATAATCATACGAGTGCTGCTAATTTGCACACTAGATCTGAGAAGTTATTTCCATGGTTTATCAGATACTGTAGTGAATCATTGAACATCTCTAAGACTTTTGCATTACCCTGTAGAGACAGGTATTCTAGAGAGAGTTTTCAAACAGTGAGAAATTAAGGTCACTTACTGCTGGTGTAGATTTGTTACATGAGAAAGATGACTTCAAATTATTTTGCTAAAATATGTGAATATCATGTCTATTTCTGTAACAAGCTTTCAGATATTTCCAATCCAGGTCATTTATTTAATCATAATAACTAACACAATATTTGTTAATATAAGCCTGGTGATGTTAGTGTTTGACTTGTAATATGAGGGTCTCAGGTTCAAATACCTGTTACACCAAACATGATCACCCTTATAGCCAGGGGGTATTATAAATGATGGTCAGTTCATTGATAAAAAGAGTAGCCCAAGAGTTAATGGTAGGTGGTGATGACTAGCTGCCTTCCCTACACTGCAAAATTAGGGATGGTTAATGAGATAGCTCTCATGTAGAAATTAAACAATGACAACAACAGTCAGTATATCATACCTGGCCTAGAGAGACAGTAGTATTGACTGGTGCAAGAAAATCTTTGAACTCGTATTTTGCTCTTATCCACCGTTCTTTCTCTTCTCTAAGACAACAGAATACACACAAAAAAATGTCTATCACTCAAGTGAAGTGTAACATTTCACAATAATATTTTATCACTCATGAATCACTTCAAACTCTTAAGAAATTATAACTATCTATTGGAATAATAAAAAGAAGAAAGTATTATGAAATTACAGTAGAAATACACGAGTGCAAGTTTATCATGTACTATACTGCAGTAGATACACATGGATACTCTTTATATGATTAGTATATGTGTATATATACACACATACACACACAATTAGGCTTATAAAACATAAAAGTAGGAGTTACAGCATACTAAAGTATAACCTTTACCTGCTTGAATTAGGAGTAGGTTTAGCTCGGCCTCTAGTATTGCCTTCCCATATACTGTTGGTTATAGTATTGCCTAAAGACATCATCACACTAATGTGTTCTGGCCTGCAAAAGTGTACAAACAAAAGTAATAAAATAGATAAATTATTTTCACAAGTTCATTATAAGATAACTTGCTATATGAAAAGTCTAATTCACCTTTCTTTCTGAAGTCATCAACTAATGTAGAAAAAACATGCACTACCATTGTAATTGATGTTATTAACAGATAAAATCCTATTGTATAAATGTGTATCACAGAAGTCTAGCATACTCAAGACACCATTGCCTGCTGCAGAGATAACAAACACTACTGAGTTAATTCACATTACTAATCATGGTAAAACCTCTGAGGAAATGAACATGTCAGTTATTTGTCATACACTTCTGAAAACCCTGACAGAATCAGTATTAAAACACATCAATGAATCAGTTAACATTACAGATGAAGATAAAATCTTGTCGTGGAAAACTGACTTCAGTAGTTCACTATACTATAGAAGAAACCACATAATGTAGAAAAATATGTATCCATAAACTATGTAACAAAAGATTACAAAAATCTGGCATGAAATAACTAGTGTTAAAATCTGTATGGCATGAACTATTCTGATTATCACTTATGGATTCACACACTTTGTCAAATAGCTACACAGGAAATAATTGAAGTTCTGTTTATTTGTATGTGCATTCAGCACCACACATTATGTCAACTTTAATAAGTAATAAATTTCCTGTTGAGCTAGTACCTTACCACAGTGAGCTGGTTCTCAAAACTTTTCTTAAAATTTATAGTTACACATTTTTAGAATATTTCTGTTCTGTGTACTTTCAGAAAAAATAAAAATTGTTATTGTATAAGGAGGGAGACTGGATTTTCTGTAAATAATCTCATTTGCTACTCATAGGAAAGGTGCTCAACTAGGAGGCACATAAGAAAAGAGGTAATGTTACAAACATACAACAACTTTAGAAAATAAATTTATCAGTAACATTAGTTCTATTCTGAAACACCTATAATTTACCTATTTTGTTATCTCATAGCTCTGCCCTGGAAGTATACTCAGATGTACTACATGTTGAAGTTTGTAATATTATTTTGTTAAATGAAACATCAATCATGAATATTACTCACGGCCACTCGTCCAGATCCAAAGAACGCACCCTTGATATATGAGATCCTAAATTCCTGTGAATCCCTGAACATTCAATGCACATTAAAGCTCCTAGATTGAGACTTGCCCAATCAGGATCTGTCAAGGTAAAATATTAATAAGCAATATATTACAAAGTTATAGGTATTATTTTATAATATGAACTATATATTCATACACCATCATTAATCCTTGCATTATTAATGGTGAATACAAAAACTATGTAACAAAAAACTCACCACTGCATGTAAAAAAAACTCAAGATAACCAAATAATTTTTTTATATATTTATTACAACTTTTCTCAGTAACATAATGTAAATTATGTTATAAGGCTTTACTGCAAATGATGCATTATTTATACATATTAAGTGTCTTAGGGAACTAAGGAAATCTGAGCTTTACATTTATTGTGTTAAAAATGAACAACAATATTATAATATAGATACTGATTACCATGGTTAAATAAGGATATATTAAAACAGTTTAATTTATTAACTGATATATACTTAGTGACATAAAAAAGAAATTAATTTACTTAATATTTATGAAATTTGTGAACTACTAAAAGCTAACAGCTGGTGTTTGCAAAATTTATTCTTTATTTAATGTAACTTTCATTAGCAGTACTGGTTAGAAATATTCACATGTCTAATTTTAATATTTATACTTTATTTCTATAATAATAATAAACTATTATTATTTACATTCTGGACTAACCTAATTCTCCTAAGCTGACCAAATCTTAATGTTATTTGCTTTGTAACTAAACATACTGTTAACAATAGGGTACCAACTGATGAAAGAATGCATTTTAATCTGTACAAGTTGTAAATAAAAAGAATGTTTAATTAGCTATATTTATTGCAAAGTTAATTTTCACTTTCTCTGTCAGTAGATACATTGGTTTGATAAGAAGTTAATATTAATTATATATTTGCTACCATGGTTTTCCATGTGAAAATCAACAAATAGTTAATTACAAGTTATGGTCAAAAATCTGTATTTATTATTTATTTGAACCATTTTGATGATGCATTTTTCTGTCAAGAAGTTGCCCCACTTACCATAAATCATCTTGAACTCAAATTACCAACTTGTTTTCACACTCGTCACTATAGGTATGTGTGTGGGCCCCCACACTGAGTAATCTTACATTTCTGTCTGTCAGAACTCTCATTGTAAAGACAAGACCAAACAGTTTTGGTGAAATCATTCATTTTCTAAGTAAAATATGTAGGGGACAAACAGTAATTAGTGGGATTAAATGGTATATTTCCATTACTGTTATCTACATAAGAGAATACCTACACTGTCATAATATAAATGACATAAATGCATTTTTTTTTTTTTTTTACTGTTCCATGTAACAATATGGTAGGGGTGCATGTAGGTAGAGGGAGCTACAATTTCTGGTCAAAAGTGGGTCCTTTTGCAAGTTTGCAACAGGTGGGCCCCTTTAACACACTAGCATTAATTTTGTGTATCTTAAATGTGAGCCTATATAAATTGGGAATGAATACCATCAGACAGGCCAGTGAATGTAACGAGTTTTAAGTTTAAATGTTATATACTTCTTAAATGTATATGTCATGAGTTGGGACTGAACTGTGTAAGGCAAACCTCCAGTGCTCTTGGTAACTTTTCATCTACACATATGCTAATGTTTTTACTAAGTGGTTCTATGTTGTTAGTGGCTCAGTAGCAAACAACATTATGGTCCCACAAGGAATTTGGTAAAAAGACTGTTTAGAAAAGAATCAGCAATTGTAGAGTGTAACTGTCACATTTTATTTCCTAAGTAATATTTTATAGAGAAATAGCACACTGTAATTGTAACAGACCACAATATTCCACATTGCATCCTGGTATTTATTAGGTAGAGAAAAACCTAAAGTAGAACAAAAACTTTTGTATCTTTCCACTCTATGATACTATAGTTACTTACTAGAACTTTGATCAAATATAACCACAAATTTCTTTCAGTTCTCCTACCTCTGACACCAGTACTTACTCGATGCATCACAGTCCACACAGTGAGTGTTGCCAGGCACGTTGTTTCGGATTGCTTGGAGAGATGCAGTATCTACTTGTGTAGTTGACCTCGACTGTTTGGAAAACAAAATAATGAATTCACTTTCTTTAAACACTTATTATTATGTTATTTGAAACCCATTTACAAAATTCTCCATTTTAACATTCTTAGTAAGTCTTAAAAAGGTTTATTTTTTTAATACATGTGTCATAGATGCAAACTGCATACATGTGTCTAATATATAACAATAGCTAATGTACTTTTCCAATACTAAAATATTTTCTACTGTTGTGCTAATGCTATTATGCATGTACATGTGTGTGTACACATTTCTGTGGCTGAAGCACACTATTACAAGATGTGATAATTTTACAGCATTTCTCCAATGAACCTTTAATACTGAATTAATTACCCATAAGTAGTTCTATGGTACAAAATATATTAATCAAATTCTAACAGATAGCACCATTATACTTTTAATTACTTTTTTAATATCCCTCTATCAGAAGAACAGAAGAATGACAACCATTTGCTTGCTAACATGTACTGATTCCAGAAAATGAAACATTTATTAAGGCAGGGCAGTCAGATGTCTGTTACCTTATTAATAAAGTCTACTGTTACCACTAACCATTCTAGCTTTGTAATTAATGAATTATTTTGATGATTGCAGGTTTTACAGGGATTTTAATATTATGAGGCATTCTAAGTAAACTTATCCATGATATGGAAGAAAGTTAAAGGTTTGTAATTCTCTATTTGTCCAGAGATGAATCTCAGAGTTTTTCTATTTTATTTTATACTGAATCCAGAATTACACACAAAGGACATGGTGGAACCAGCAGTTTAGGTAATAAAATCACTAGAACTTTTCATATTTTTTACTGTTTAATAAATGTAACACACAAGTTTTTATTTTAAATACTTTGATTTGGAATAGTGTATGCATGTGAGGTATTTCAAGATCACCTGCAAAACAAAATACTGAGATGCATATTAACAGTGAAATATACTCTTCTTGAGTTCCCTCTTTGAATGTTGATCAGAAAATTGAGAATCAAAAGCTACAAAAAAAGTATCTTCTAATAATTTTATAAATACTAGAAATTGATCAAAAATTAAATGTCTAGCACTACCAACTTTGGGTGACATAATAAAATATCTGATGGAATAAAAAGCTTTAACCAAAATATATCCCTATAATAAATTCAACATATGTCTTTAGAACCTTTTAAAACACAACCTCAAAAGTCTAGGTTGCTGTTCATGAAGATTTAATTTTGAGACTTAAAAAAGATTAGCTTTGTTCTGATGTGTAAAACACAGTATTAAAAGGTACTTAACTCTCCATATTTAGTTTTGCTATATTACAATACACACTAACACCAAATTCCAACTGTTACAGTTATACGATTTTGTGATAATTTACGCATATTATATATTCAAAACGTTTTAATTGAAAATCAAATGCGCCATCATAAAAAGGTAAACAAATAAATGTAGATCACCAAAAGTAATTGTGTTAATGTACACTGTTCTGTAAACTATTTTTTAGTTAAGAAAAATGTACTCAACAAAATTAAATCTTACCTTGGCCTTTGTACTTTCAATTCCCTGTAAACTACAGAGTATTTGTTGCTCTATGGCCTTTATCCAGCCTTCTCGTTCCTGAAAAATGAATCTGGACTTTTACAATACAACATTTTAAGGAAGTGTTTCTTATGATGAATGGATTATAAAATAATAAGTAATCCCAGGTAATATCAATTACACTTTGAAATCATTTTATACCAAACACTTCACACACACACACACACACACACACACACTACAATTTTAAAGAAATAATTAAAAACACTTATTGCAGTTCAACAGATTCTCACAGAATACTTTCTTTTTCATTTTCTAAAAGAAAATTAATACTATATTCATGTATAATTCCATGTCAAACTTTTTATTATTAATAACAACAAATCAAACTTTGAACAGTATTGGTTACACTATTATGAAGGCTACCATATTAGGTAATTAATTATTAGTTATGCATAATATCCAACAAATACTGCTCCATTTGTTAACATATTATAACACTACCATCTTGAACCTAAACTGTACTAAACAGAACCAAGAATGTTTTCACTTGAGAGTGATATAATGAATCTGATTTCAATAGTGAAAATAAATTAGAAAAAATATCAATGGTATCCCTGAAGATAGTAAGGAAAATATAATTTTGTTGAAAGAATATCAAATATTATAGACAATGTTTCACATAATAAAAATACAAGTTGTCCAATCTTAATTATTGAAGATGCATTTTGTTTCACAACAAATGAATGGAAGTTTTGAAAAGTGTTTGGAACTGCCATCAATTTATCTGTATGCAAGTAATCCACTATTAGTACATCCATCAATATCAGAGCAGATACAAATGTAATTAGAAAGCAAATAGAATGATGACTTGTATATTTATTCATAAAATTAAAGCTTCATTTTAAAAACATACAAGACTACACGTATAATGAAGACACATAATGTTTAATTGGTATATTTTAAAATTTCTTACATGAATTCCTTTAATTATTATAAAAAATATATACAAAATGACAGTAAAATGCTAAATACACTATTAATTTCTAAAAAAACTTAATAGCATTTCATTTTCTGAGTTAATAGGAAAATATCTGGTAAAGTACATTCAGAAGTACTTACTTCCAAGTTACTAGCTTCAAACTGCCACTGTTTGTTGTCTAAAGATACTATAACAAATTCGTAGTCATCAGAGTCTGAAGAAGGAAAAAAAAAGTGTGTTAAAAAAACTGTACTCTAAAGTATGATTCTACTACTGATCTGTTTTTAAGGAAGCAGTTATGTATAGAGAAAAAAAGAGCATATTTATGTAAGTATTGTAATGTAATTATTATCAACTGATTGAAAAAGACAACCAAACTGTGCTCTTAAATCAGACTGAGTGATGAAAATCTTCAGATTATACTTGAAAATAGTAGATAGAGAACTCCACAATCACATGACCAACCTACCAAGGTACCTGCACTAGTAGACCTTCTATTTGACCAACTGTCAGTGCATATATAGTTTAGAGATGGCTTGAATGAACAGTGTAAGAAACTTTATTACGTAGACTTGTTGAAGCATTGTACACATTTCTAATAAGTTCTGTCACTACCAATTCAAGTTGTATTCAAACTTTATTTTGCAAATAGTGGGTTTTTCATTGTCAGTTCAGTAGATTTACTTTGTCACCCACCAACTGTTCTCTCAGAAAGAAAATAAATTTTTAAAAGATGTTTCTACAGCTTTGGTCACAGAACCTAGACACTTCCATACCATCAAAAGATATTCTTGTTGGTTTGGTGCTATCAGTATATTTCTTAACCTACTAGTTCCTGTTTCATTCACATTTACTTTGTAAAAATTGAAATGAACCTTTTCTTAAGCCTGTGAACCAACCTCACTGTTGATTTCTTCAGAACTCATTCCCCATTACCTTAATATGACATATTTGTGACTTAAGGATTGTCTTTATTAACACATCAAAAGTCTAGCCATGAACACCTCCTTTTCACAAATCAAAAGCAATTTCATTATGTTTGAAACTGGAATAGACTCAGCAAAGCTGAACCCAGATCCTGTAAGTTTTTGTCAATAATGTCATTGTTACAAAACCACGACACCAATGGTGATATTCTCTAATGTTGAAACTCCCAAAATAAAAATATTCAGCTTGCTGTATGGAGTTGGACTGTTTACTGCCATTTCTAGAAGTCCTAATACACTGCCACAAAACTACTTATTGTCCAAGAAATTTTACACAAAATCAAAACACATCTTTTGGTACCTATGTGACAAGTTCAACCACATGCATTAGTAAAATGTGGAATTATTAGAAATTTCCAAATAAGAACAGAGAAAATCCCAGAATGTGAAACAAGAGGTCTATCTATCTATGAGAGTTCTTTGTGATGAGAGAGTCAACATGGTGACAGAGAATCATTATGAAATAAACAAAAATGGCAGGATCATATATGCATTGAATGCTATGAAAACTGATCACAAACCACAGAACTGAAAATTATTTTCTTACCTCTTTCCATGACTACCTGTTTTTGGAAATGTTTTTTCATTTCACTCATAGCCCATACTTGTAAATTAATGAAATAAAAGTATTTTAATGAGTTGTTAATATATATTTGATAAATATATCACTTAACTAAATCCACAGTAAAGAACAAGAATTAGAAATATGGTGAGAAATGATCTGCCTAAATAAATTCAAGGAAATATTTTTTTCAAACATGGAGGTTACCCGAGTTGTTTTACAGAAGGGGTTAATAATTCTGTATCTGAGCCTTGAATCTTATTTGGCTTTTGATATCTTGTCATAACACTAGTATATCTTTAACAAGCAGGTTATACCACACAAATCAAGAATTTCTTCTAATTTTCTGCTATATCTGTAAAGGTTACACCTGGAAATCTAAAAAGTTAATTCCATAAAGCTTCATGTAAAAAGAACCACCTATCCTTCATAGAGCCTGTACTGCTATAAGTGAAGCAGAAAGGACACCTAGTAACCTGAGAACATTTAAAAAAGCAGGTACCCTTTGTGAAGTGTGCATACACAATGTATTCTCCAAGAATGTATGTATATTAGAAAGAATGGAATATGTAAACTCTACAATACTTTTATCCATAAAAGCATGTAAGTGTTTGGTATAAGACCTGTCAACAATGAAATGTTGACACTTGGTCTCAAAGACTGTATAATGATGGCCACTTGACTGTTTTTCAAGGTGATAGTCAAATACCAATGATGAGACAGGCAGATGAACAACTTGACAATCATAACTTTGCAATAATTAAAGGATTTTTTGTTGAGCTTTCTATGGATATAAAAAGATCTAAAACAAATTTTCATAAGACCATTTCATATTTATTTTATTAACAAGCCTATACATTGTTCCGCAGAATAATGCTGTCTCATAAAGCATTCACATCCCATGCCATACATTTTAATATGAACTATTTTCAACTTAACTATAAAAAACATCTTTATGGCCATTTCAAGAATCAACACAAAAATGGTAGACAAAATTTTGCTACATAGTTCATATAGACCACTGGAAAGTTTTTAGAAAAAGAGTTTTCCAGCATTTCAAAGAGTAGTTACTGTAACAATTTCATATGTTTACCACATGTAACTACAAATGATAAAGAAAATCATATCTGAATGTCAAATTACAGATATGCAACCTATGAGCATGTGATCAAAGACACTACATAAAGCCATTTTTATATCATCATTAAAGGGTTTAAATGCAGTTTTTGTATGTCTCTCTCTCTCTCTCCCACTTTACCTATTAAACACATTGATTTTTATTCATGATAAAAAAACTTTAAAAGTATTTTAATTTTAGCAAAACTTTGTTTATTTAACCATGAACACGCATGCTTCATGCCACTGATACACTAACAAAAGTCTACACTTCCTGGATCACAAACAATGCTGCCTACTGTTGTCACTGTGCTAATTTATTTCAGCTGTGTTTGTTTTTATTAAACATTTTATTATCAATCAAACAGACTGAGAAAATAACTTCTTTAAGAACTTTTGAATTTTATGATGAATTATATGGAATTTGAGAAGTTTTGGCCAAATTCAAGAGCTTTATTCAGAATTCCTAGGAAACTAGGACAAACTAGGAGTTTTTAAGGCCTGCACAAACTGTGTTATGATCATATTTAACTCTGTTGATTTATAAAATAACAGTGATACAAACTGATTCAAACATCTGTCAAAACAAAACCTAGTTTGAAATATGCCTTGAAGAGTAGAAACAGTTAATGAGGAAAAGGACAGGGTTACATCACATTAGAATAATAATTTAGGGTCTTATGTATGTTTATTTGTTGTTTTTGAGCAAAAGCCAACACAATGGGCTATCTGTGCTGTGCCAACCATGGGTGTCAAAACCTTGTCTTTAGCATTATATACCTTCACATGTACTGCCACACCTATGACTATATGTCACAATACTTTTGGTAAAAAACTTAATACAGCAAAAACACCTTTCCTATACACGTAGCTTACACACATGTACATTAAAAAAAGCATGCTTCATATCACTAGATACAACAAACAATTGCCACATGCAACCTTCACAGCTTTAGCCATATAACAAAATAATTCATTATTTAAAACATAAAAGGAGCTGACCATCCTTAACTTTGAGTTCTTAAACATTAAAAATAATAGCGGATAAGCATCTCACTTAACACATGACAAGAATGCACTGCTGATAATTATTATAAATATGTGATAAGAACTTTTCTTCAACAGCTTCCACCTTTCTAAACACAGGATAAAAATGCTCTCACCATCCATGGCTTCCACATTTCTAGCTCCAGTACTTTTCATTCTTCGGTGACGTTTTTTAACATTTGGAGTATCTAACTTTCCTAGTAGAGGGTTAGTGCTAGGAACCGTTGCTGAGAGGTGGATTTCACTTCCATTCAATAAACCTGTAAATTGTTGAAAATACACCATACAACTAATAATTAAAGTTCAGTTAATATATGCATGATTTGGTTGAATTGCTAATGGTCATATAATTTTAAGAGAAATGCTACTTTAGATACAACATTGATGTAACCTAAAATGGCTAATTTATCAGACTCAAACAAATTTAAATCCAATTATCAAAAAACTGTCTATACCTAAACAGGACAGTGAATCTTTTCTTAACATTAAATAAACTAGTTCAGGACAGCATTTTAATACAGTTAAGACAGAAAGCGTTCGTACCCCTGCATTGTGAGTAGTTTTTTCCTCATAACTTAAGTATAACAATTAGGATAATGAAAGTATAGTATATTATAAATATTATAGAACACACATCTGCATAAATTTTTTATATAAATTGAATGACAAATAAATTGTTTATAAAGAAATAACCAAACATAGGAGGGGCAGAAAATGTTCATGTGTCTACTTTAATGGTCAGTTGTATAGCCTTTCAGGTGAATTACTTGGCGCAATCTCTCCTCATAGCCCTCCATGATCGTTTGACAGTACGCAACTGGCATTTTCTTCCATTCTTCTTTAATGAAGGCCTCCAACTCTTGCAAGTTTTCAGATGATGCTAATGAACCCTGGTCTTCAACTCATGCCAAACGTTTTCAACTGGGTTGAGATCGGGTGACTGCGATGGCCACTCCAGAACGCTTATATGGTTCCTCTGCAACCAGGATTGCACATATTTCGATGTGTGCTTAGGGTCAATGTCGTGCTGGAAGATCCAATGACGCCCAAGCTGCAAGATCCGAGCATCATTCTTGATATATGTGCCTAATATATCAATGTACTCTTCTTGTTTCATGATTCCGTTGACGCGGTGAAGGCTGCCTACACCAGAAGAGCTGAAGGAACCCCATAACATGATCGAGCCACCTCCGTGTTTAACTGTAGGGATGGTGTTCTTTGGAATATTTCATTTCCCCTTCTAACGGAAAATATTGCGAACATCATTGTGGCCGAAAAGCTTGATTTTAGTCTCGTCTGTCCAAAGAATACTCTTCCAATAGGTAAAGGGTTTATCTACATGCTTTCTTGCATACCTCAATCGTACTTCTAAATGAACAGGCTTTAAATATGGAGTTCTACGAGGACAGCATGCTTTGAATCCAGAAGAGCACAACATGTTCGTAACTGTAGAGGTGCTTACTTCAACTCCAGTTTCCCTTACCAGTTTCTGTATGTCATTACGTGTTAAAGGAGGGTTCCTACTAACTTCTCTGAGAACCTTCCTCTTGGTTCTCTCTGGAATTTTGGTGGGGTGTCCGGAACAAGGGAGATTAGCAGTTGTTCCTGTAACATTTGGCACGAGTTGAAGACCAGGGTTCATCAGCATCACCCAAAAAACTTGCAAGAGTTGGAGGCCTTCTGTAAAGAAGAGTACCAGTCGAGTACTGTCAAATGATCATGGAGGGCTATGAGGAAAAATTGCACCAAGTAATTCACCTGAAAGGCTACACAACTGACCATTAAAGTAGATGCACAAACACTTTCTACCTCCTATGTTTGGGGGCCCAGCATGGCCAAGTGTGTTAAGGTGTGCAACTCGTAATCTGAGGGTAGCGGGTTCGCATCCCCGTAGCACCAAACATGCTCGCCCTTTCAACCGTGGGGGCATTATAATGTGATGGACAATCCCACTATTCGTTGGTAAAAGAGTAGCCCAAGAGTTGGTGATGGGTGGTGATGACTAGCTGCCTTCCCTCTAGTCTTACACTGCTAAATTAGGAATGGCTAGCACAGATAGCCCTCGAGTAGCTTTCTGCAAAGTTCAAAACAAACAAACAAACAAATCCTATTTTTGGTTACTTGTTTATAAACAGTTTATTTGTCATTTAATTTACATAAAAAATTGATGTAGATGTGTGTTAGTATAATATTTATAATAAATTATACTTCTATTAGTCTACTCATGATACTTTTCAAGTTATGAGCAAAAAACCACTCGGGACGCAGGGGTGCGAACACTTTCTGTTGTAACTGTTGAGGACTTTTATGAGATTTACAAAAAGATGAAAGGATACAAAACCAGGTTAAAGTAAGGATTAATAACATTAATGCCACATGAGACTTTGTACTACTGATAATTCAATTATTGTATTATATGCAAGAGAAACAAATTACCATTTATAACAGCTAACCATCTCAAAATCATCTTCTAAATCCAAATGAAACTAATTAAAAACTTGTAAACTGTTCACAATGTCTGTATATTAACACAAGTGTGTTGTTGAAACAATATTGACTTAGTTAACATACTCATATTTAGTATAACAGATGATCATGACAAGTTTTATATGCTTTTAAAATATTATAGTGACTGAATCATGCTAGGAGACACCAGACCTTACTCAAATTAGCGTTGAAAACAGAATGTACAACAATTAAGCCAATTTATGACCAAAAACATTAGCTATAATATCACTCAAAACATAGATAAGTTTGCCAAACATTACCATTTCAACTATCTGGTATAAAACAGGAATTAAAACTTTCAATTCTAACATCACTTTATGTGCATGTAAATTAAAAAGGTCACAGACATCAAGGATTTATGTATAGCCATCCTTAACTCTGAACCACTGACTATAAGAAAGAAAGATAACCAGATGCAATTACTACCACATCAACACTGTAGAGTACTTCCAGTGGTATCACAGGACCATCTGAACCATGACTTGACATGCTAACCATTAAACCACACTTAGTACTAGTATAAACTATAAATCTAAGAAAAATATTATATATAAATATAGAAACAGATTTTCTAGCCCATCTAAATAATCAACATCCAACCATCCATTTTGCTACAGAAAAGAGCCAGCATTTTCCAATACATAATCGTCATCATAAACACACATATCTACCTTTTTACTAGAATACATAGAAAGCCAGATGATATAAAAACCCCTCCAACTCCTAATAGCTTAATTATTTGTAGAATGCCAAGTTACAGTATGCATAAGGTTTATAGAAGCTCTTATAAAATGCACAATGAAATAAGCTGATCACACCATAAGAAAACTAATGAAAAACTTTTTACTTCAGAAAATAGTAATTTAAAGACTGGACAAAAATGAAATAGTGAATAACAGAACAAAACAACCTATAATATTAGCATGATTTCACAAAAGTTTTTTTAGAGAGCATCTAAAGATTCTGTAGACAGCACAAGATTAGGACAGTTTTTAAGAAGCACGATAACCTAATTCTCAGCTGGTAAGTAACAATCACCCTCAAAATCTATTACAGTGAAAACTATGACCCACAGCATTATACAGGAACGTAGAGTGAATGTACTAATTAAACAATGAAATGGCTTTCACTGAGAACAGAAGAAGATCAATGCTACACGTGACTCTGTAATGTTGACATTTCAGCATTAAAGGTATGAAAAATATTCAATATGCTAAAAGGTGAAAAAATGTTACACTTCAAGAAAAAGAACATTAAAGAAAACTTTTACATCCATCATGCCACAAACTTTCTCCACAAATTAAGCAGTAAAGTTAGCAGAAAATGATTAATGATAAAAATCAAACAAACATGTTAACCAATGGTAGTCAACAGCTCAGTTTATTGAGGGCAATTCGGCCTCATATTGCTAAATAACTTAGGTTTGAAACCTGCCAATAGCTTTTTTTTAGGACTATACACCTGAATAAGGAAACAAATTAGCAAATGAGACACAGTATTAGTTAGTTTAAAAGTTAGCTTCATTTGAAGATTATTAGAATATATATATATAAATATGTTTGTGTGTGTGAGAATAAAAATACATTAAACAACTAACTAAAGTGACTATAAGCACTGACCAATGCTAACCATGGTTCAAAAACTCTTATAAATTTCTTACCAACAATGTCATTACTACAATAAACTATCTCGATATCCATAGTTGGGTAAATGTATTAAATGTTCTACATGCAGTCTGAAACAAATTATAGGTGAAGCATGAGAGACGTTAAAAATCATGAGAAGGAAAAGAGTTTCCACATAAACATCTTAAGTGAAATAATTATACGTGAAACAATTTCACTTTTTAACACTCCTACGAAAAGTGGGGCCTAAATGGCAATTTCATTTAAATACAAAATTATTAGCCTAATATTAATAACCTTTCAAGTTGCTCTGGGGCCTATCAGGCCTCACTTTTCGTAGGAGTGTTAAATTAAAAGTATTTTACTGTCATTAATAAAACAAACTCCACTAAGAAATTTCCTTTACATCAAACTTTTAACATGCTTAGTAGGTTTTATTTTCATTTTACACATTTTTCATGTCCTGCTACTTCTGGGACATTAACACAAACTCTCAGGGTTAAAGATCATTAAGTTTGAAAGTGAACCATTGATTAAGCCTAACTTAATATCTACACAAAAAGTTGTAGGTTACTAAACCTGTTTATCAAATAAAATATCTATATAATCTCAGTGTTATCAATTTGTACTTAATATCTCACATTAAATGTCAAGTACATTAGTTTTCATATTGAATTTTGTATTCATTAGTACTAGGGGTGCATATCTCATCACAGTAGTTGATATGATACGTATCTAGATACAGAAGTTTTACTACCAGTTTGTTACAAAATTTAACATCATTGTCTGTAATTTATCTATATTACTAAAATTGTCTTATTTAAATATTTCACACTTTATAGTGTTTTTTGGAATTCTTAGGTTTGATCAATTAAATGGAAGTTGACAAGAGAAGTGAATTAAGAATAACTTAATATCTGTCTGTCTGTTTTGTTACTGTTACTTTGTTATGTTTTTGGTAAAAGAAATGAAGACAACATATTGTACTCAGCATTCATCTTCATTTATTAAATCATTAAATTTTAGCAAAAATACTTTATCAAAAATTCTAAATTTTCTGTTAAAAAAACCCAACAAACTTTCAAAGTTTTCTGAAAGGTTTAAAGATTTTGAGTACATTGTGTCATACTGGATGATGTATCAATAGTCATATCATGGCTTCAGGATACAATACTTGCATCTCTGCATCACCACACTTTTAATTAATACCATATATAATATGGTGAAACAATACCATATATATTAGAAATTTAACTAGTAATAAAACATACAACTTCTCTTATCAGTGTCACTTCAATCAAAATATTTATTTATTCTTCCACTTATAATTTAAAAGCAAGTTCCATATTTTTTATACTATTTTGTATATTGTTTTATTACACTTACACACACACACACACATGAATAAATAAATAAATAAAATATAAAAGTTCTT
Organism: Tachypleus tridentatus; assembly: GCF_004210375.1. NCBI lineage: Eukaryota > Metazoa > Arthropoda > Merostomata > Xiphosura > Limulidae > Tachypleus > Tachypleus tridentatus. The sequence goes on along the minus strand of NC_134833.1, from coordinate 37,409,072 downwards.
CAAGTAATACCTGAAAGACATTAGATACAAGTAATTAAAAACTATTTTTGTGTCAACTTCATTTGTTACAGCACAAAGGACGCAACTAGCAGCAGAACGCATAAATTATACAACTAATAAGGAAAATAATATCTTTGATCAATAACATTTCTATTAAAATATTGATTCCTCTTTGCATTTATGCACAATTCATAAGCAATTACCACATTGTTATTGCAGAATTTTGTACATTATGTTTTTATCTCACACTTAAGCAACCATTTGTCCAATCCTGCATTGTACGTGAATCCTACCTGCTTCAGCAGGACGACTGGTAATCAGGACAGGGTCATCACAGTTACTGGCCAATGACAAACGACTCTGGCCATCACGAATCATGTCAATACTGGTTGAGAAATGGACTTCTCTTTCTTGATCTTTGAATTTAAAAAAGATACGTATACCACAAGAAATAAAGTGAATGGTGGAAGCGAAAGCTAATGATGACGATTTGTTTGAATTTCAAAATAAAATACAAAAAAAAAACAGTGAATTTATTCTTTTTATGAGAACATATCACAAACTAATAATTAATGTATTTTGTAAAACTAAATTTGTACTGAGTTTCAGGTAATAACAATAACTTGGAAACAGTGTATTTTCTTCTTTTTTTTTTTTTTACTTACCTTAACTGTAACAAAGTGTTATGTTTATAATATAAAGCTTTTAATTGGTAAAAACAGGAAACATTCTTTCAATCAAATTTCTTTTAATACAATATGCAAATTATAGTTGTAACAAAACAAATTTCATAATAATAATAATTAACTATTTTAACCAGGAGGGTTTTCATTAGCTAACATTAATAAAATTGATTCAAAATAAACTTAAAGCCACTTGTGCTTCTAAAGTACAATAAAGAATGGCATTTATAATATAACAAAAAATGAACACTTCTTTGAGCTGTCATGAAAGATTGTTTCTACTTCATAATATTAAAGTTTACTGTTCTTTTACTTTTCATGTGGATGTAATTATTGCATGTTGTGAACAAAATAAATATAATTATAAAAAGTTTAAAATGAAAGCATAGTTATCTTATAATTAGTGGACTTTCAGTAGAGTTATTAACTGAAAGCAATGTAATTAGAAGAAAACAAAAAAGGTTACTTTATAATCAAAAGACTTAATAGTATAGTTGCTATTAAACTGATTTTAAAACCTTTTGGTTTTTTCTTTTTATTATCCTGGAATGTCAAGCAAATATTAGTTATGTTAGCATCTCACCACCACCACAGAGGTACTTCAGATACCATCATCACCTTGTGACAAACTACTGCATTAGTGAAAGTTCAATAACTGAAAGCAGTTAGTCATTTTTGTCTCTACTGTACACAGCTTTTAAAGTATTCTCAAAAAAGTAATTTCATGCTTTGAAAGAGGTTAGACAAATGGTTGCTTTTTTTGAGGATTACATTGCAGAAGAAATCAGAAAGTTAATAGCATGCTACTTAAATAGTAAGAAATGTAAGAGAGATCTGTGTAATAATTAAGTGAGATATTCTATACAACTAAAGTTAGAAACACACAAATTATATATTGTTGCAATGTGCAGCTACATATCTCTTAATAAAACTGGTAACATTTGCACAGTTTTAACTACCTAACTAGGTAGTCTCAACAACAAAATATATATTACAAAATACAGTTTTCTCACCATCCAGTAGTTAAGGCAATAATGCATTACATTACACTTGATATCATGAAATATATTAATTATCACATCTACCTTTGGTTGCTAAGTATACCACACTGATATCTAGTTAGATATCTTAGTTAGGCAGTTGTATTCTTTGTTCATTATAGTACAACTTCTACCTCAAAATATGTATGCATCCTTGTCAGAAAAACATATCTGTCATAAGTTAACTCAATTGAAGCACTCATATAACTCAAAGAGAGAAAGACATTTTCTTCACAAAACATTACCATGTTATATACCTATGTATAGGAGTCTCTATGGAAGAAAACTAAACAATACTTCCAAATTTTGGACATTTCAATCCTTGTAAAAAAACACTCATGATTTCCTTATTTAAGTACAGTCATACACAAAAAACAATTATAATTTTAGAAAACATACCTCCACCAACTGTCAAACTGTTCAGTTCTGTTGCTAGCTCATTAACTTGATGTGAAGATGGACCTGAAGAGATGAGTTGTGTTCTAGAACCTCTTGGTTTCTGTCCTGGAATCTTAACTGTGACATGCATCAGAGGAATTTCTTTACCATGAACATTATCCATGTAGTCCTGAAAATAATTACAGACACAGAGGTGAAAAAAACCAACAACAACAAAAAACACAAGTATTTAAGGCAAATATTACGGGATGCCACTCCTTTTTATAGAACGAAAGTAAATTACATCAGAGTATAGTTACATGTTGATGGTTTATACTGATTAGTTGTTATACAACCAATCAGAAAGTGCCACACTAGCATAAGGCCTCACACAGACAAACTATGCTCAGCAGTAGCAGAAAAGTGTTTCCAGTCATGGCTTTCAGGACTAAAATACCATAAAACAAGAATATACAAATAAAAATTCTAACTATGTCAAAAAGTGAAAGCTCCATGTTCTATTAGGAGTTGTATACAAGACTCTGGAGAGGGTACATGAAACAAGTGCTATTAATAATACTACTATTAGGTCTGTTGTATGCCAGTCAGCACGATTAGCTCCAGTATTGAGAGAAAGGCCTTGTTGACACTGGATATGATGGTTTAAGTGTTATAGCATTCTTCTTTGTTTTTATTCATAAGTTCTTAGAATTACTAATGTAATTTGCTCCTCTTGATGTTGCATTTTACTGACCACTTCAAAAACAAGAAGACTAGTCAACTGATTTGCCATTTCTTCTGAATGATAGAAATAAAATTTAACTGAAACAGTACTAAAAATAAATAACTGGTGTTAAAAATAAAACAAATAAACAGTACCATAACTTAACTTAAAAATCTAATTTGTAAAATACTTTAATAAAATTGATAATAAGTATAATTTACTAACTTAATATAGTTCATACCATAACAGCCATTGTTCATGAAAACTGATGATACAGATAGAATCTAAACCACTACGGCAATGTAGCATGGTTGACAAACTCTTCTTTGTATTTACTCACAAGTTCTTAGAATTACAGAAGAGGTCAAGGTGAAAAACAGAAACTGTCTGAAAGTGATGTTAAGTATCTAAGACTACATTTTTTGGAAAACAGACAACAGTTGAATACAGATTTTTTTTCCAATGGCCTTGATACAAATACAGGTAGTGTCAAACAAGGCGATCTCAATGGACATGTAACCGCTGAGAAACAACAGCTGAGAAGAGATACAAAACAATAGGTTTGAAATGAGTATAGGAATACAAACAATGGGATGAGCAAACCTGCAGAAATCTGTGCCCTTTACAAATGAATCCAAGTTTCAGTTTTTTTTAGCAAATGTGATGAAACACTATTTTGGATGTAAAGAGGAAAAAAGACCTCCACAATCCACAAATCCCAATTAGATGAGACTAAGGGCTTACATAAAAAACTAAGAAAGACAAGAGGAAATGAAATAAACTGACTGAATTGTGGGGAGGAATAATACAGGACAAAATTTCACAACTGCACACTGATAAACTGTTTAGCAGCATGAAAGTAAGGTATAATGTTCTATGGAAAACAAAGGACTTGCATATGAAATACTAATGAATTGTTCATCTTGTTCATATTTCTTTTGGATCATTACAATAATGATTTGTGCAATAAATAAGTTAATTTCCTACAAGCAGTTTTGATACAACTAAATAAAGATAACTTCAACAAATAATTAGACAAAAGCTTTCAAAGCTGATAGAACTGTAATTTAACTTCACAGCTGTTTAAGATCAATGTGTTGAGCTTGAATGAGAACAAGGACATGTGATGTGAAGGATAGCATTGATTCTCTTTATAATTTTTTTCTTGCTCTTCTATAATAAAAAATGGTGTCTATAAGAGTTACGAACAAAAGAAATTTAATTTTCATCAACCTCACAACTGAAATAATCTTTCAGTTCACTGCACAAGATAAAAGAGCTATCAGATAAAACATAATGCAACAAATCTTTCACAAATTAAAGAATAAATGTTTGCAAAGTTGAGTATTTTCTGACTTGATTTACAGTTAAGTTAGGTTATTAAAAAAATAGTCCTTTCAGCTGGAGGTCATGAGCTTAAGACTTCAGCAAGAAAGTACTTTTCAACATTTCATGGAACTTTTCAGTTCACACAATATTATCTTTATGGTCAATTATAACTGCACTGGATTAAGTTTACAATTAATACAAGTATACTGGTAGTAGTACCTGCAAGTAACATTAAAATTTGGTACCATTCAGGCTTGAAGCAGAAACATTTGATTTCATGACAACTGACCTGAAAAGCTCATACAAACAATGAGGTCCTGAATGATAATTTATGGAAATTCAATTTAAAATTACGTTAAACATCTATCAGGGCAATACCCGATACCTTCATGGTTCTATATTATTAACTTCAAAATTACTTTCTTTTATACATATATGCAATTTCATACTTTGCATATTGTTCTTTAAACCTCTGTAGAAATTAAAATACAAATATGAACAAATACTTACATGAAGACTTGGATGATATGTTAATCTACCATCACTTGTTAAAGTTACATACTTCTTTTTCCACTCTTTATTCAGTGTTTTACTGCTACGTTTATACAGGTAACCCTAAGACAGCCATAAAAAGTGTATTAAAATGTTTACCAAGAGAGTTACATAGAAAAAATTTCTAAACATAAATGTCATGAAATCTTGTATGATAAAAGTGTGTTAATAATGGTTAGGAAGCATGCTATTATAACACAATATTTCACACCCATGTGTTTCTGAAGAAATACAGTGGATTTCTCATGAATAATTTCAATTTATTATGTTACAATAAAGACAACAGAAAACAAACCATTATTATAATTTTTATTGTGTACAACTTATGAGCAAAATATTATATACACATAAAACATACATCCTATTACTTATAATCTGTATTTACAATTTAATAATAATACTACACATGCTTAAATCTTGAAAGAAAAAGAGAATACAATGTGTACCTGCAAAATGTCTGCATTGTGCATTTATCTGTTAACTTTAATCCAATTTTATGTAATACTGAGAATGAACAAGTGAGGCCAATATTTTGACAAAACCTGTATCATGTTTGAAATGTGTTAATTTGCAATAATAAAAAGATATACAATACAGAGATATATTCATAAGTGATGTTATTTCTTCACTAATATTTTAAAATGTTTTATTTTAAAAAAAACAACAAGGTATTGAAGAACCACAGTATTTTAGCACCCAGAAATACTACTTTTTAAGTGAAGTATTGATAACATTATTATTACCAGAGATGTTCTGTGAACCATTCTAAAATATACAATGATTAAAATACAAAAAAATTCTTTATTAAATAAATGAGGATGATATTCCAGTATAATAACAAATAACAGGATAATCTATAAACAAAGAGTAATACAAAAAGTTGTAACAAGCTCAATACTTGAACATAAACTAATTATAAACCACCATATTCAATACATGTGAATTTAACACACATATGAAACAGCACAAATCACCCATAGATTTATATATCTCTAAAGTGTGTATGTTATGATAAATGTATACAAGTGGATGATTTGGATATTCTTTGGCTGTTACAAATAATCAGTATCATCAGAAAATGCTACCAATGTAAGAGACTACAAAACATTTTTGAAGATTGTTTGGTTAACTGGATAATGTGCCAAATGATCAGTTAATATATGAAATTTCATTATTCCACGTACATTATTTAAAAACTTTTCTTAAATACCTACACACTCACTAAATACATATGCATGGTTATGTACATACTGGAAATTTTATAAAGGAAGACAAAACCAATCACAGCAAAATATGCATAGTAAATGAACACCTTTATTACCTGTCTTAAAGGAATATGTCTTCCACTACCAACTTCACCATTCTTTAATTTTTTGTCCTCTTCTCCTTTTTTCAAAGGCTGTGAAAAGATGTTTTGTTATTAGAATCTATATGTTTAAAAAACTATCAAAATAAAACAAACATATTTCTATGTTTAAAATATTTCAAATCTAAATACCACAAACAATTTTCAAGAACTTTAACAAGTATACACTTTTTTTTTAAAAAAAAGCTAGTTACCAGCACTAAATCCAAATGTCCATTCTAAATTTAACTGAATATTTTTCAGGTTTTAAAATCCTTGAATTCCAGGAAAATTAAATTGAATTAGTACCGTGACCAAACAGCACAAATACTGTAAGCACAAAAACAAAAATGTGAGAATACAGTTTATAGTTGTTATTAATTGCTGTAAATTTGAAATATTTCCTCATAAGTGAAACTTTGCTGCTCTGTATAAGAGTTGATTAAATCAAGAACTTTATCATTTATTATTATCTTGCTTGTTATTCATGAGCTTCATGAAATTCAAATTGGAGTGTAGGACTGTATAAGCTAATGGATTCTACATTTCAAGAAACCCAGAAAATCAACCACAACTGTAACTTGCAGGAAAGAGATTAGACCGCCTGCGTGTTTTCCGTGATGTAGTTGGGGTAGAACTTGGTGTAGGAAGATCTTTTGAATCCTTTGGTGTAAGAGTTGAAGTGGTTAATGGTTCCACAATAATGGGTCGTTCTGGTTTCTCAAGTTTTGATTCCTTTAATAAAGAATCAGAAGCACTAGTGTCTGAAGCTTTGTCTCGAGAGTTTGGTTCCTACACAAAATACATTATTTAAAGTTACTGAATAGTACCATGTGGATACAATCCTTTCAATCAATGCTTTTTTTTCATAATATACTTCACTTACTCAAAAATCATATACCATTCTCTTATTTTTTAAGAATATTTCAAATCATTGGTACTTCTCTTATAAACATATATTTTTCAGTATATATTATGTAACAAAAATATTGCCTTTGTTTCTATAATTATTACTAGGTAATTACATAATTTGCATTAACTGTAATGGTGAAAGAACTTGAAAATGCTAGAAGTTCTATTTGGGCCACAACATCAAAAGTTACCATTGCTTTAGTAATAAGCAAAATACATTATACCACCAATATCAAGTACATCCACATGGAAGATGGATTCTTTATTGTACTACAATGCGATATATGTTCATTTACCTACCTGTAAACTTCCTATCTCAACAGGGACTTACTATTGTATAAAAGAATGTTAAAACATTATATAAAAGATGAAGAAATATAAACACATTTTAAACTTTTCTGTCTACAAATTGTGTCTGAAAACTCACCATGTTAATCTTGGTGTTCTGAGTGTGTGTGATGACAACGTGACTGTGACTTGATGATGTGGTTGCAACCCCCTGAGACTACGTTGTTGGCATTTAATTGACTAATATACCCGTTATTAGTGTTGCCACTTGACAAAGGAGTAGGCGTTGGGATGTAGTAGTTACACCTGATTTGATGACAAATAGGTGTGCCCGGGTGTGAAGAAGTAGAAGTTAGCGTAGCCATTTTCTGCTGCACAATTTTTTGACAGGCTGTGTGATGAAAAATAATTTGTTAAAATTACTTGGTAGCTGAACATCTAAATTAATAAACATTTTTTTTTGTTTTAATACTGAAAGTTGAAAAAGGTTTTCTGTTCATTTACAATAATACAAGTCTTAAAAATCATTAAACCATAAATGCTAATTTATGATATTTTTGTTCTTAAATGACAAAAGATTTTTAAGATGATCTACTGAAAGAAATTTATTATAATACCATCTTTATTTTCCTATTATTTTATTTATAAGTATTACATCAAATTTGCTGAACAGCATAACATACTAGAAAAATTAACTTAAACATTAGTGAAAGTAAATTTAACGTGTTTGAGAAAGATGGAATCCAACAATAATTAGAACATAATTACACCCACAAATTTTTATCTCAGAACAGCTGGTATGGGTATTAACACTTTTCCTAATAAAGCACTTTCCACTTTCCTAGATCATCTTCAGGTTAACAAACAAGCAAGAACAACAAGAAAAAGAAGATCCACCACAACAACAAATTAGATAAACTAAGATGCCGACACAAACCTCATGGTTAACAGATCAGACTGACAATTAAGCAATGTTTATAAGGCAAACTCTTTCTTTGTTAACCTAAGATGACCTAGGAAGGTTGAAACATTGTTTTCCACCTTATTAATAAAAGTGTTAATACCCATGCCAGCCATTCTGAAATACATTTTCATTTCAAGTGGGTTTCACAAAATCACACAAGGACTATCTGAACTAGCCATTCCAAATTTACTGATAAACTAGAGAGAAGGCAACAGCACCCACTTCCAACTCTTGGAATACTCTAACTCAGTGATTCCCAACCAGGAGTGCGAGATAAGATTTCAGTTTTTTTTTTTTGTTTATATTAAGGGTAATATTTCTTCTTTTCCAAATGGTTTGTTTTTGTTTATATATCATTAAAAACTAATTTTAAAAATTTGTTTTGGCCACCTTCACTTTCACTCTTAAATAAATAATTACTGTGAGAGGTGCGAGAACATGTTAAAATTTTTTAGGGGTGCAGGGCATAAAAAAGGTTAGGAACCACTGCTCTTACTAAATAGTGATATCTAATCATTGTTCTTATAACATTTTTGAAGCAACAGTGCATGTACCACATAAATTCAGATTCACACTTCAACACTAATCATTAGGCCACACTCAGCCCTGATATATAGTACTATAAATGTTACTATATTGTAACTCATTAAAGTAGATATTTTTAATAGTTATGTTTTCACCAGAATATAACAAAAGTTTACTTGCCACTTTTAAAATTTTAAGCTATAGCAACAAAAACAAGGTGAAATATCTAAACAAGGTACTACATTTTTTTACCTGAAAAATTTAAATGAACTGTAAATCACACTAGTATCCAAATATAAATAAAATGTGCAAGTTTACTACTAAAATGCAAGTCCACAAGTATATAAAATATTGACAATATAATGTACATAGATCTAATTTTATTTATTGTAGACTAGACTGTTTGGAATTATAAACAAAATGTTAAAAGAAAATCCTACAAGTTGTCTACAAGTTAAACATCAGAATTTGAACACTGTTTTTGCTCTTGGAAAGGAAAAACAAAAACATAATGAAAATTAAAAAATAAACTGAATATGTTGTTCAAAACACACAGAAAAGTACATGGTGCAAATGTGAAGATTTAATAAATTAATAAAACCATTTTACTTACCATCTTGAAATACCCTTTCTACATTCAAACCATAAGTAGCACAAGTTTCATAATATGAGCAACGTTTCAGATCATTTGCTAATTTCCTTGCCCGTGAATCATCAATGATTCGAGGATTACTTTCACTAATAGCATCTAAAAATAAAACAAAAAGAGATAAAACAAATTCTATTTATCAATGAATTTTTAGTATTATTCTTTTTAACATGAAGACAAAAATCTCCAGCTCTGAATAAAATCACTTACATCTGATTACTCAAAAGAATACATGCTGTTACCTACAGACCTACTGCAGTGACTAAACTCACTCGCAAGGGATGTTTTCCCTTGGGCTTTGTCTATTAAGCAGTGAAGCATGCAATAAGTGATCATAATGCCGATATTCATTCAGTTTAAGTGTTTATGCAACATGAGCTGCCAGTAAAGAGAGAAATCCAGGCTTAAGTGCCTCTGGGGACAAAGAGGAACAAAGATCCAACCTATCTCAGTTCAGTACAAAATCCACAGCACATAATAACTTATGAAACCCTACACAAGAACAATGAACAGATGAGCACATATAGCTTTGTGAACAAGTTTTCTTATATACAAACTGAAGTCATACAAGTTACCTTAGAAAGCAGTTCAATTTTTTTTAAAATAATTAAAATTCCTCTGTTAATAAAACAAATAACAGAAAACCCAGAAAACATTGTTTCTATTACTTTGTCTTTACTGGAAATTGAGAGAGCTTTTAATAAGATGGCCAGGAGATAACATTAAGCATTTCACTCTATCAAAGACAAATAACAAAATTAGAAAAACTCTAGACTAGTATAAAAAAAGCATGTAATAAATAATAAAACAATGTCTTGAACTCAGTTTGTTTGATATTGGTAAAAGAAAATTTCTAAGAGAAAAACAAGTATAACTGGATTAATTTATTTTTTGAAACTAATTGATTTTTTTGTATCCCTAACTCTTGTTAAAGGCAAAAATAAACTAAGATAAAAAAACAATGTTATCTTAAGTTTGATATAATGAAATTAAAGATAAATTTTATCTTTTGACAAAATAAATCCTATTAATATAAAAATAGAAAAACATTTTTATTATTCATGTAAAAAAACATTTACAGTTCGACTCCTTTTAGCTTCATAATGTAAAACTGCAATTCCTGTTTCAAACTGTTTCAAGTACATTTGGTAAGTAAGCACTAGTAACCTGCTCTATTTCAGAAAATGAGTTATTCTATTTACAGAATTATCAATGCCTTGAATATATACAAGGAATAAGTGTAAGAATGTTTTGTTTTTATAATGAAAGACTTTATAGAATAACACATTAAATTTAATTTTAGATTATATATTAAGATGTAGAACTGTAGTACATGACTAACAGTAGCTTTACATAAAGGGTAACTAAACTAGTACTTTGAAACATGACTAACAGTAGCTTTACATAAAGGGTAACTAAACTAGTACTTTGAAGGAGCTGGCAGAGAAACCTACCTTTTACAAGATTAACAAAACTTTCAGAAACAACTTAAGTTTAATCCTGCTAAACAGAAAAAAAATGTAACTTGAAGCACAATTCAGGAGACCCTTAAAGATTTTTTTTCTCCTGCAGAAAGCATTAGGATATGTAAATTGTTAAAACAAATCTTTAAACAGTGTTTGAGAAAACAGCTTAGCTTATCTTATATGTTCACCTGTTAATGTGAAACTTTGAATAAGATACTCAAAATGTACTACATGTTCTAACTTAAACACCGCTTACATACAAAAAAATAGTATAACACACCACATATGGAGATTACACTTCAATTTGTAAACTAACATTCTTGTTTGTAAATTAATGACACATTTTTGTAATTTTTTTTTTCACTAAAATCACTCACCATTTTCAGTTCAGGTTCACGATTATAATTTATGTTTAGGATTATCAATATCTGTACTACAGACACACGTTATATCCAACCAGAGAACAGCACCTGACTTCAACAAAAGGTGTGCTGGGCTTACTAACAGAGCAGCTTTATGACGCCAAATTTATCCCCTCTTCCTACCCCCTCCAGATATATGGCGCCATTCTTCTCTCTGATACCAAATGCTAGCGTTGTAACTAGCCACTGGTAAGAACCCCATGCTGCACATGAACAGAATACAACAGCTGGCTAACCAAACAGCGATCTAAAATATTTGATTTTGCTTGTATGTGTGTGTGTATATATGCGCGCGCGCACACAGCTACTTTACCTTTTCTGAAAATGTTGTATGTTAAATTCACACACTTAACTGATACACTAATATCAGTATATCAGCTGATAATGAAACGGGAAAACAGTGTTTTTTGTGTGATATTATACGGAGCTAGTTAGTATTGATTTGCCACGTCGCCCTGACACAGAACACAGGTTTTCAAGCGATGCTTATGTACATATATAAACGAATGCTAGTACCTACACTACTATATTCTTTTTCAAAGTATGTAGCTGCCTGGGACATCTTAGAACGTTTTGTAAATTACATGGTCCTTACCTTAACCAACTAAAATATTATTACAAATTATGAAATATGTTTAGAGCCGTGGTATTTAACATTTAAAAAGGCTACTCGCACGTACCGAATTTCTTTTGTTTCCTCTCTTAGATTCACACTGCAATATTCTGTAAATACACACAAGCTCACTGTTTTTAAGTAACTTCAACTATCAAAGAGCAAAAACTTGATAGATCGATAAACTAAAAAAAACCTTCTGACAAACTTATTTTTTTAGCATTATGACGCATAACACCTGAATCTTATCTGAAGAGGTACATTAACGTGGAATAACACATACTATCACGGAACAAAATTTGTGTTACATACTGTAATCAATACTTTAATCGGTCGAACAACAGTGAAGTATTTGAACGAATAATTATTTCACTCTTTCTTAAAACATGTATGTTATATTAAGAACAAATGTATTGCCAGAAAAAATAGTGCTAACGAACGACGTCTCGAGTTGAACGTGGTTTATCAATTGCAACGTACGGTGTGCGGTGAAATCTATACAAGAAGAGACACTGAAATATACTGCTGGCCAAAATCTTAAGGCCAATGAACATGACAAAATATGCATTTTGCGTTGTCAGACTCAACCACTTATTTGAGTAGAGTCTCTCAATGTGCTATCGCTGGTGAGATTGGGCGTAGTAAAAGTGCTGTTGCAAATTTCTTAAAAGACCCTGAGGGATACGGAACGAGAATTTCAAGTGGTCGGCCCAAGAAAATTTCGCTGGCGTTGAGCAGGAGTATTCACGGGTTGTCCGGCAAGACATCAGCTGATCGTCGAACCAGATTAAGGCCCTTATGGACGCAGAATGCAGCTTAAGAACAATAAGACGGCATATACGAGAGAAAGGTTTTAAAAACCGTAAACGTGTTCAAAGGCCATGCCTCCTTCCACATCACGAAACAGCTCGATTAAACTTTGCTGAGAAGCACCAAACATGAGACGCAGAAAAGTGGACGAAGGTCTTGTTCTCTAATGAGAAAACATTTAACCTTGCTGGTCCAGATGGCTTCCAACGTTACTGGCACGATAAGGATATCCCACCGGAGACGTTTTCTCCACGACACAGTGGAGGAGGTTCCATCAAGATTTGGGGTGCTTTCTCCTTACATGGAACAATGGAGCTTCAGGTTATACAGGGGCGTCAAACAGCAGCTGGCTACATTGGCATGTTGGGGAGAGCATCCTTATTGACTGAAGGCCCTCGCTTGTGTGGAAATGACTGAATCTTTCAGCAGAACAACGCTGCAATCCACAATGCCCGCAGGACAAAGGATGTTTTCATGGCGAATAACGTGATTCTTTTGAACCATCCAGAGTGTTCGCCTAAACTGAACCCTAATGAAAACGTTTGGAGGTGAATGACAAGGAAAGTCTATAGAAATTGACGCCAATTCCAAACAGTGCACGATCTTCGTGAAGCTATCTTCACAATTTGGAATAACATTCCAGCCAGCCTTCTGCAGACGCTTATATCGACCATGCCAAAGTGAATGTTTGACGTTATTCGCAATGACGGCCGTGCAGCTCACTATTGAGACCTCTTGTTGGGCATTTCCTACTCTGTTCAGGACTTCTTTTTGGCATGGTCTTAAACTTTTGACCAGCTAGTATTTAGGCTATTTTCATAGTGTTCATATTTTCCCTATTAAATGCTAAAACGTTTATTTTTATTTTATCTTTTCTTATTTTCATCTTTCAAAGCTCTACTCAAATAAGTGTTTGAGTCTAACAACGCAAAATGCATATTTTTTCTTTATGTTTATTGGCCTTAAGATTTTGGTCAGCAGTGTATATATTTCTCAATTCTCATTTAAAAAACAAACTAAACTGAAGGTAAAAGATATAGTTTTAACATAAATAAGCAAGCACAAATAATAAGGTGTCAATATGTTGTCTTCATGTCACTTGTGCGCACGTGCAAGATTTATATTATGTTATTACTTAGTATATAGCAGGCCTGTGGTGAAAAAAATCGTATGAAAAACCTTAACTTCAGCAATGTAGAACATGTTCATCCGAGATCTAACTTGCTTATAATAATAAATATTTTTAACACCCAGTTCGTTCTTTTATCATATGACACTCTAATGATAAAGACGTTCAATATTCAAAGTAATATTTATCCGTTTCCAGAAAATTAAAAATCTCCAAGCTTATGAACACAAATATAAGGTAAAAATAACTTTTCAACAAAGTTTCTGCTTCAAAAATTATTTTTAATTATATTAATTTTATCAGATTATTTCTCAAATATATACCACACCTGAAAACTAAAGCTGCAAATTTCATTGTGACAAGTCCCAAAAGTCACACACACACACACACACAGACAGATTGACACAAGTCTGAAACAATCACATATCACAACCCATCGTGAATAAAAGAAATTTCGATTGTTTTTGTTTCTAAATTTCGCGCAAAGCTACACGAGGGCTCTCTGTGCTAGTCGTCCTTAATTTAACAGTGTATGACTATATAGAAGCCAACTAGTCATCACCACCCATCGCCAACACTTGAGCTACTCTATTACCAACAAACAGTGGGACTGACCGAAACATTATGACGTCCCCACAGCTGAAAACACGAACATGTTTGGAGTGGCAGGGATTTGAACCAGCGACCTTCAGATTGTGAGCCGAGTACCCTAACCACCTGGCCATCCCGGGCTTAGGACGACAGATAACATACTACATGACTGACATTCTATTCATATTATGAAATTGTCTGAACGATAACGATTTCGGTGTAAACTGGACTAAGTTGGTGATTTAAACATTTTACCGGTTCCACAAAGATTCAGTGATTGGGAATTAGTTACCAACAAATATACGAGTGCCAAAGAAGTTTACCCTGACATAGTATCTCGCAAAAACGGTGAAACACCAGTGAATTGGCAAGTGCAAGTTGTTTGTCAAATGATGCGATTAACCCTCTGTATGAACGACCAAGAGATGCAGTCAATCTTCTGCGATATTATACAAACTAATCAGTATTTACATGGAATATAGGCGCTCGCTGTTCGGTTGTTTGTTTAGAATTAAGCACAAAGCTACACAATGGGCTATCTGTGCTCTGCTAACCACGGGTATTGAAACCCACTTTATAGCGTTGTAAATCCGCAGACATAGCGCTGTGCGACTGGGGAGGGGGGCGAACATAGAATGACACACACATATGATGTGCATACATATACGATACTCATTTTTTTTTTAAATATTAAATAAGACTTCTTTCTTTTTCATTGTTATCTTTCATTTCTGTTTGTAGTTCGGCCTAGCTCTTGAAACTCTTATAGAAGTAGGTACGCCACCTAATCTATGTTTTATTTCGCCAGAAAAGTTTGTCTCGTTCAAACAGCACTAATAATTCTATTCATAAAACCCACTGCTGTAACATCTCTCAAATCAAGCAATATTCAGGATAGTATGCGCATGGGTGTCCGAAGAATTTTTTTTTTCTCTAGGAAAAGGCAACGTTTTCCGGTGGGTGGGGGAAGATTTGTGTGAAATTGTGAATTGAATAAAAAAATTAATATACGTATAATGAATGGACTGTTTCTTTTATTATGCATAAAGCTACACAAAGGGCTGTCTTTGCTCTGCCCACCTCTGGTATTAAAACCGCAGACATACCACTGTGCCACTGGGGGGTGAGACGAATGAATAAAGATAGAATCGTGCTTTTCATTTTCCAGGGGCGGAATAACAATTTACTGCACAGCAAATCATTGTATATTAAATAATAATAATATAATAATAATAAATTTATTAAGCAATAAATTTATTATTATTATATTATTATTATTATATATACTATTGTAATATTTCACGAAAAACACGATTCTATCTTTATTGCTTAATAAATTTATTATTTTTTTTTTAAATTTATTATTTTTTTTTTATATAAAGATAGAATCGTGCTTTTCATTTTCCAGGGGCGGAATAACAATTTACTGCACAGCAAATCATTGTATATTAAATGCACATAAAATTTAATTTTAAATCACTTAATCCGCACAACAACTCTGAAACATCAAATAAATTATTTTTCATTGCCTTCTTCTTCACTTGATCCTTATTACGACACGAGAGAATGCAGAACGCACACACTTGCCGTCTGTATGTATATACATAACCGCTTAACAAATAAATTCGATTACTTCCAGTCCGATAATTTGGTATTTTTCAACTCAACCAAGTGTACTTGCTAGTGATGGTTTAAAACACGTGATTGATTTTTGTTCTGATGTAGAAAATGCGATCTTCATTATTCCATGCTTGCTTACACCTAGCAGGAAAAATCGTTCAACAATACGGTATTTCAGTATTTTAAATGTTTAATAAAAGTAAATATCATGATTGGACTAGAATATAAACATTTTCCAAGCAACAACAACAAAAAGTAGGAATGTCATTTCACATAAATTTGTTTTAAAAATTAGAAAACGATTATATATAAGATCTAAATTTTATCATAACTTACAAAATAAAGTAGGATAATGTTAACTTGAGACTTTACTGGTAAGTTACTGCCAGGTAGAATACACTAAAATTGCTTGTTATATAATCTTCGCGAACAGTTATACAAAGTGCTATACGATCACACGATTTTTCGTTTTTTAACTGAAGAACTAAAAGGAGGGTAAGTGGACAGCAACCAACGCATACTTCACCAAAGTGCAGAACACGTTTTTGAGGTAACGGGTTACGAACCATGAACAACAAAAATTAACAGTCCGAGAATGTTACATACCAGGCTCCACATGTATAAGCCATTAAATTATAAGCCATGGATCCAGGGTTTGCTTGTTATCACCTCAAGAGTTTAGTACACAATAGTCAAGGCATGAGGAAACATACAGACTATTGGTACGGACACTTAAAAACAAAAAAAACAAACTTTTGATCAATGCCTTATTTCCCAATGTATGTCATCGAGAGTGAATAAAAAATTTCAGTTCAAATAGATGTTTCAAAATAAAGCTTGCAAAACTTCAAAAGTTAAATACTGTCTAATGAAAAATGTGCGATTTTTTAATATGCCATTTTCTTCATTCACACAATTTGAGTACATTAGCTTACTAATCGAATAAACATTCCCTGATTCCAGTAAAATTTTTGAAGGGATGCAGGATATGGAGGGCAGTTGGTCAACAGCACCTACCGCCAACACTTAATGCTCTAAAGCACAATTTTTGGCAAAGGGACTCGAAGCATAGACCCTAAGGTTCATCGAAGTTGTTTTTGCGTTTGTAACTGGGCAATGTTTTGACTATTTGAAGGGCTGGTTTAGTAAATTCTATGTATAAAAATTTTTCTATGGATAATATTAGCGATAATAATGTTTGTTTGTTCCATTCTCAGATACTGAAACACGATTACAAGCGTTATAAGTGTGCAAGCTTACTGTTGAGCAACTGGAGGACATACAGTAGTGAAATAAATATTTAAATTTTATTTAAGTAATAAAAAAACCGTAAACACACAGGTCAAATGAGGGAAATACATCACACACACGTTGTATTCATTAGTTGAAAACTTAAAATATTAATGTTAAAAAGGAAAATTTTCAGATAGAATCGTTGTCAGTGAGGTTGCCGAGACCAAATATTGTCTTCACAAGTCATTCTGCTAAGTTACTATTGTAATACATCACTGAAAATGTTAAAAAGTAAGATGCAAATAAATTATTGTGTTATATAAAATGCACTACAATGCATAAAGAGAATAGTACAACACACAACATACATATACAAGGCACATACACCATAATGATATGTAGCACAACGCAAAACTTGTGACGTTACACTAAATAAACTTTACACCTTAGAAAACTTACTCGGTTATCTGTAGTATGAAACCGAAACTAATTTTTATGCATAAAACATGGCCTACAGCGCGAAGTGTGAATTCTAAATTTTTTTATAGCTTGAGGGAGGAAGAGCGAGACAACAGATTAGGTAGTTTTGAATGGTTATACATCACTTGTTTTTAATATGCTTCCCTTATCCTTAGGACAAAACAAGACGTCAAATTCTCGAAAATTCTCAAAGTATTTATATGGTTTTTCTTGTATAACTATCTTACATATTACTCATTTAACCGTTTTATGTTACACAAAAAAAAAACAACACAATAATTGAAACACACAATGCTGTTGATCATTTTATCTGTGCTCTAAAATGTTATATTGTCAAATAAGAAAAAGGTCTCCTGTGTTTACATTAACACTTTAATAGTATGTGATTGTAAGTATACCTACGTACCTGTATGTGTGAGTACGCACGCGTATTAATTGGCCCTCCTTTAACTATATAAAAATACCAAAAGCTCGCACGTTAAGAAATCATTGCTGGAAGCGGAAAGTTAAATAATTAATAATAATTAACATGTTTCCATCAAATACTTCTGAGTACAAAATGAGCATGATACGTTTTAACAGTTTACTTTTCTTTTTTTTTTTTTTTATAAAGTATTTCCTTTATGTTGTGAAAGAATTTCATCTGTAGCATGTCGTCCGTGTAAAATAAGAACCGTTTTTACTACTTGATCTCAAGCCGTGGTAACTCGATCATAAATTATATAATTATGACTAATTTCTGGAAGAACTTATTCATTCTATATTGATTCGCATTGTGCATTCGCAAAATTGTTCGTCAGAGAACTCCACCCATAGTTCTGGAGCAAGCAGAACCAAATTTGACAGGAGGATTTGAGGTAAACCTAATGGTGCCCTTAATTGTATGTCGTAGTCTCTCTAACAAAGTTGCTACAACGTGCCAGAAAGATCACCAGGCACGATTAAGACCTAGGAAAAGGTTTACAGGAATTTTATACACAATGAATCTGTCACTGAATTCCGTGAAAATAGTATCTCTGGGGATTCCTGGGCCGCTATGCTTGAAAGTGTGTCATATCGCCGCTAACAAACTGGTGGGGCCAAACGTTACACTCGTGCGCAGATACCATGGAACATCGTCCTTGGGGTAGCAATACTAGTACTTGCGGACTATGAAGGAGCCTCGCTACATTGCTCCTCTGTGAACCAATTTTATCCTAGTATCTTATGACAGGATTTGATGAATAGCAATGTCTATACGTCTTCAGTGTATGTACACTACTATTAAACTTACAGATGTGTGGTCCGTTATTTTGAAAAGTTTTCGTTTCTACTACGTATTAGAAAATATGAAAAATGCAGTGGCATTTAATATCTATATATCAACTCCTGTTTTATGCAAAGCACAAAACATGCTGTATAGCTTTATGAATCACCTTCGTAAAAAGTAGGCAGCTAATACCCATAGTAACCCTCCAACTGCGGTTGACATCATATGGCGCAAGTATTTTGAATAGTGGTAGACAGATTTACACAAGCAACAAACGAAGAGTTAAGCGTTCATGATGAATCAATTAATAAACCACTACTAGTATTGGATCTAAGTTTAAAAGGTTACTTCACGAAAAGTGATAATTTTATGTCGCCACCTGTGGAAATTTGAAGAACTACAGTTATTAACTTTCACTACATAAAAAAGGAGAGGGTGAAAACCGCAAGCCTGATTCTTCCCCCATATGCTTGTTTGTATTTGCTTTTAGAATTAAGCACAGAGCTACACAATGAACTGTGTGTTCTCTGTTCACCACGGGTATCGAAACCCGGTTTCTAGCGTTGTGAGTACGCGGAAATAACACCTGTACCAGTTGGGGGAGTCCTTCAAGAGAGCAAATACATATTAAAATTGTGTGTATTAAAAGTTCATTAAAAAAACAAATAAAAGCTGAAAAAACAGGCCTTACCTTGAACTCCAACTAATATTAATGGAATGTCCTGAGAGTTCCGGAAATGAGACATCTTTGTGTAATAATTAAAGACTGCATTGAAGGAAGCTTCATTTTCCAAACTGAACACAAATATCACAGCATCCACCCAGCAACTGAACTAGAAGCAGAAATTGTACATGTATAAAAGAAAAATTCATCGTGAACAAAAGAAATATACAATTCTGTATGACAAATAAAGACCACACAACCGCAACAACCGGCCACAAATCTATTACTGCTGTGCACTTCTCTAGTGCTTTATTAGTTTTAAACATTGTTTTCAGTTTGCGTGGGCCTGATCATCGTAACTTTGAATTCTACTATATGGCTTTTGAATAAACCCATTTAGAGAACCGTTTTATATGTCACGTGCAAATTCTCAATTTACCAAATATGGGAAAATAACCCTTTTCTATTTTAAGTTGAAATTCCACGAAAAACACTTTAAAATGACTTAAACTATTTACTATGGTTAGCAGGAACTTGAGTAAGTACATTTTAAATACAGGAAAATAAAAACCACTTTCATTTCCACTGAAAAGTATTTGACTGTCAGTGGTTTGAGAACTCAAAACTTCTAAATGAAAGAAGGTTTTAAATAAACATTTTTATTTGTTATTGGTGCATTCACAGACTTAGTTTTGGAAGAATAAGAATATAAAACTATCCAATATTGTTTAAAATTATTTTAAAATTACCTTTAAATTCCCATTTATTATAAGTGATGAAAAAACATAACTTGGCAAAATAGTGTGCAACACAAATTATCATTTTACTGCAACATAATTAATATGAAAAATCAAATATAGTAAACATAAATTAACAAATTATATACTTTCTGTAATCTGTACAGTTGGATACGCATAGGTAATTTGTTATGTTCTAATATAAGAGGTAAAAATACTTTGAAAGTAAAGACCCAAAACTACCAAGTTACTAATAAACATTAAAAATAATGTTAATCATACACTAGTATCTAAAGAGATTTCAAAACACGGAACTATCTAAAACGGTAGGTTACAGGAACATTCTATACTGATAAAAGGCAACAGGCTCTATTTCAATTAAAATTTATTTTTTAATAATTAAAGTAACATGGGAAGTCATAATACAATTTTATGACGAAGAACTTTTTAATGTTAAGTACCTAAAATATCACACAATTACACTAAAAGATATTTTTAAAACCAAGTTATATTGATGTTTATTAATTAATCCTGATAAATCTTTTATTACTTTGTAATATCTAAATACTAAAATCCAATTAAAATCCACCTCTAATATTAAAAAAAAACTTAAATATTAAAACATACAGAATCCAACCCCAAGAAAACCAAAATTAACCCGCGAACTAATGTTAATACTCTTTATTCTAAAAAAAAACAACACGAAAATATTGTTATACGAAACAATCATGATTCACTTTTATCTGATCAAAACCTTATCGACTTACCAATATCCTTCTTCTTTCACTAGCAGTCTTCAATAATACTATTTAATTAAAACGTATACAATTTACATAATAGAGTATTTGTTTCACAGAGTTAATCACGACCTGTAATCGATGGTAATATGCGCATTCGATCACTTTATCCTTGGGTCTTTCTAGTAGCCCGTGTAACGGATATACTTATGTATATTTAGAAATGCATGCAACTTGCACTGTTAAATGTGTTGCAAAATTCTGGCTTATTACCTAAATTTGTAGATTTTCGAGTGTGAGAATTAACAATGTACTACGTTTTACACTGTTGCCAACTGAACTTTCGAGAACCTCGCTTAAAATTTATAAATCGACGCGCCAAGAGATAGCATAAAAATATTATTGGTTTGCTACAGTTTATACTATATACCTCGTAAGCTATAATTATGATAAACGCTTATTAATCGGGAAACTACAGATATTTGACCAAGAACTTTTATATATTTCGAACATTACAAACCGTTCAACTTAAGAGAATTAACTTCAAACGTTAATATTTCTACGAGATCATTACATATCTTCCTCGGTGAAAAGTCAGCTTGTAAACCACGTACGGTCAGCCAAGAAGAATATGGTTAGTTTCCAATCAAGTGAAGAACACCTGTGTATCAACACAGAATTAATTCGTTCTTCAGAAACCGTCGATAAAATATTCACTTCCAGACAAGACAAAAGATTTGGTATTATTTGCAAGTTTATAAAACTCTTGTATATAAACCATTATTTGTAAAAATTGTTATTATAAATTGTATTGTTGTTTGTATATTAAAATATATTTGTGTTAAGAAAGAAAATTATGTGTATCAATCTTATTAGATATCGAAATTCAATTAACTTCTAAATTAAAATTCCCGACTATTTGAAATCGTAACATAATAAATCGGTGACTTGTCTGGGATAAATTACAATGTGTAACACCTGCAACTACAGACTATACCCCACAACCTCTTGTTGCAACTAAATTAAAGTGTGGTGATTTCAGGTGTAGAAAGCACCTTCAAGAGGAGTTACAACACTACAACACTTTCCGACGCAAAAGTCTCTTTTTACGCAACAATAAACACATACAATGCATGAAATTTTAGCGTTTTGAAGAGACGGATATCTGTAGTGTTGAACTGAATCTCTTCTTTTTCTTTATCGGAATCTTGGGGAGGGGGTCAGGTTTAGTTCTTCTATCTCCCCCACTACACTGGTGTTTCGTTTCACTGTTTAAATGTTGAACACTGCATAAGTGAGGATGGTGTTACAATTTCATGTGGAACCGAAACTGTGAAGCATAAGGTTATCTGGTTTTGAATTTCACGTAGAGCTGCTCAAAGGCTATCTGCACTGGCAGCCCTTAAGTTAACAATGACACACTCACCGCCAACTCTTGGATTACTCTTTTACTAATTAATAGTGGGATTGATCATCACACCTTCCACGGATTCGAACTCGCGACCCTCTGATTACGAGTCGAGCGCTCTAACCTTCTAGCCATGCCGAGCCCTAAACAAGATGTTCAGGAACAATACAATAAAAAGACTTTTCTAATACAATGAATCACGTTGTACGTGTTCGGTGACGTGATTCGAACCCGCGACTGATATTACTGGTCGAGAGCCCTATTCACCAGGCCACGCCAAGGGTGATTCTATCTACATAAAAGAAAAGGGGGTTCTTTACTAACTAACTAACGGGAGGTGGTGAAACAAATTTAACAGCTTGTCACCTGACATAACCCAGTAACACTGCGGTCCATTGTAACTAAAGTACGAACACTCACCTCTGAACCGCAAAAAAATCTCAAGGGTTTAAGTCTACAAGAGTAATATACGGGCCGTGTTGACAAGCTTCTTCCACATACTTAACCGAACAGAAATTCAACTATCGAAAGCTATGCATGTAGTGTTTGGCATACTACGAACAGAAATGAGTCATTAGACCGGATGATGCACAGGTTCACTTAAATGTCTGCAAAAGCCAGGGCAGTTTATCATTAACCTGCGAGTGATCAGTGCTCAACTCTGTTAAGCTCTCTGGATCTTAGATGCGGAAACGTTTTTGGACTTTTTTTTTTGCATTTAAAGGCGAAAAAACTGCCTCGTTTGCATTGAAAATATTTGAATGACGTACTCAACTACGTTACTTCCTCCAAATAGTAGCCTACGCAACGTTTAAATTATCTTCAAAACTCACAGTATCATCCACATGTCAAAATGGAACAAGTATTTTTTTTTCTGGAAATTAAGCACTGTTCATCATACACCATAAAATGGGGCAAAGAATGATGCAAAAAATATTTATACTGGTTGCAAGTTAAACCTGAATTGTTACGTTAAACACAATTTCGACTACTTTCCTTAGTTTTCGCCTCACGTGCTGATAACATCCGCAAGAAAACGCCATCTCTGTGTGGACTGAATGCCAGTCAGGTGTGGTTCCATCAAGCCGTAGCAGCTAGCCATAGTAGATACAGTTTCTCCACAAGATGTGGGTAAACAAAGAAATTCATACAACCATTTATACACATCTCTCATATATCTTTGCTTTGTGTGTGTGTGTGGTGGAGGGGTGTTCAAAGAGGTCGTTGTCCGCACACGAGTGATAAGTTTTGGAAAACACTGACCACAGTGGGCTGCGTAATAAACTTCTGCAAAGAAATCACACTAAAGAGCAAAAGTCAGTAGCCAAAGTAATCATACATACCACCATCGGCATTAGAAGGAGCTGTAAGTCCGAAACACTTACCTTTGTACCATTAACATGAAAAGTATAAAATGCTTACCGTTTTCTGCCAGTAAACTGTTTATACAGCACAAATTAAACTCTCTCTTGATACTGATATGTTAACATATCTATAAAACTAAATCACACTCTTACTACATGTAAACTAATATTAACTGCACAAGACTTATGGAAATATACTTTGTTTTAAAACAACGAATCCACGTTTGGTGAAATATTCAACTCTTTCTTTCAGCAGTTCTGTCTCAACTGCATCTTTAAGACCTGCGTTAGAAACTCTAAAGTGTAAAGAATGTTCAGCATTTCACAATGCTGATACATACGTAAATAAAACAAAAATCATCTGTATTAAGTTTGTACATCAAATTACAACACAAAACTTTACATTAAAAATTACTCGATAATCCGTCACAGATACAAGAAGACTGTAACTGGGTCGTGACCTCGTAAGGTTCACACTATTATGCAAACACTTTTCCTGATGTTGGAGAAACGTAGAATAAACTGAAATGTTTGTTTTCGAATTTCGTACAAAACTACACGAGGGCTGATTGCGCTAGCCGTCCCTAATTTAGCAATGTAAAACTAGAGGAAAGGCAGCTAGCCACCACCACCCACTGCCAACTCTTGGGCTACTCTTTTACCAATTAATAGTGGGATTGAACACCACATAATAACGCTCTCAATGACTTAAAGGGTAAGCATGTTTGATAAAAATTGAAGTCAAATTTAGGATACCCTACTCTCATTGTTTTTTTTACTCATCTGTAATTAGTTATGTCCGCATTATTTACAAACACCTGTTGTGTGTATGTTTTATTAGCTGCAGTAGAGCGACTCATAGAATGAATCTAAGTTTATCCAAGTTCAAGCTCATAGTTCCGTCATCTCTTTAGACTGATGTATTTCACCACAAACGAGAGCTCAAATTAATTTACTCTAATCCTATTCAAAATAATTTAAATCTGAGGGTAGGCTGATATAGATCCTGATGAGTAATAAAAATCAAAACTGGTATATACGCGCCCCAAGTTTGATATTGCTGACACACAAAACTATATATATTAAAATGGTAAAAAAAGTCTCATAGATTAATATATTCTAATCTTGTCTAAAGGAATTTCAAGTGCCGTGGATATTTAGGATTCTGTCTTTCCGCGTGAATTACAAGCAGAAAACAAAAAAGAGCAAAAACATAAACATATCGACGTCATAACAATCAAAAGGTCAAATCATTACAATTGCACATTTAACCTTTACTCGAACGAAGTACAGGAATAACGTTAAACAATAAAAATGAATACGATTTTGAGTTAATGACGTCACAAACATTCACTGTGAGTTTAGTTCCAGCTGGAAACGAGCATGCGTCATATAACATGTACAAACACCATAAATAGAAAACAACGTGTGGACTCCACTAAACAGCTGTTAACCACCACGTATAGAAATGATAAATCCTTGACTCAGAACTAAACAGTTCCCTTCGTGTATTAATCTTTAGCAATGAGTTGGGATGTAAGATATTTTTTTGAAGCGTATACATTATTTCAGTTTTTTTTCCCCTTTTTAGAGTTAGATGGTGGGGACAAGGGTTTTAAATATTTTTTTGATAGCGCATACAATATACAATTTTAATATAGATCTAATTTCCACTCCTGATAAAACCAGTTTTTAAATCTTCTAGACGATGGAAAGTGAAATGATTCTGTCTATTTTGTGAGGTTGACGTTTGACCTACACCAACTAAGATGTAGTAATTAACATAGTTTAGCTGGCGATCCCTTAAACCAAATTTAATGCAAATCAATTTATTGATGTTTTATAATTTGTTTTATGCGTATACTAAGGAAAATGTCACGATTGTCACGTGGTTCCCTTCAGAGAGAAGACGAGTACAAATAAGCTTACAAAAGCGTCATATTGTTTGTTATACAAGTATGTACGTATTATCTCTAAGAAAACTGTCTCGCTAAGGTATTACCGCATTTTAACATTATTGATGACGTAGGTTCTTGCCTGATATTGTTTCGCTGTGCCAGTTTTCACTGCAAGTTACTTCTTTCATGTGGTTTGTATCTACCTCAGCTCTGAGTAACAATCAAACAACCATATACGCTTTCTTCGCAAATTAAGTCTTTACAGACCGAGTTCTGCGTAATTTTATATTGATTTTGGTGCAATACGCTTTACAAAAATCAATGGTCGCTGTCAGAGAGCCAAGAAAGAAACCCACCTTCTCTCAATCATTGTTAAATTAGAGAAAAATATGTAAAAATTCAAACATTTCTAAAACGTTTTGTTTCCAGTGAATACACTTCAAATTCGAAATCCAAATCTGAAATACAATATTTGCTTTAGATTCACGCAAATAAATGTGCAAAAAGGCATGTCGCTTAAATTACAACACAACAATCCTATCCACAAAACAAAGTACCAAAACTCAAACTAACATTTTTGAAACAACTTGCTGGTAATATAAACCGAAATAAAACCTCGATCTTCGATAACCGCAAAAATACAAAGTTTGTAGTTTTCTTATTACAATTTTCTGACTGGTTTCTAAGATTTTATTATGTTCTTTTTTTAGTTTATTATTTTCTGACAGCACTTTTATGTTTTGTGTGAAACTGATAATTATATCATAGGACCTTGGTATGCCAGTAGTCATGAGTCTGATTGCCATACAGACATTTTATCTCAAGCGTGAATTAGTACCTTTTTTTCCAAAACCTGATACATCCAGAAACGTCACAAAACAAAGCGTCTCCATGTCGCACGTGTTCTCTTTTTAATTTTTACTCTCTATTAAATTTATGCTGTTGTTTTTTTCAAAGTTAAGAACTTCCGTTGCTAAGAGACGAAATCTCAGCGTCGCCCGATCGAAAGACCAACGTGAAATAAGTTGTAACATGACAAAATTTACAGCAAAAAAAGTCGTTAAGCTAAACATACTCACAAACACAAGTTTGAGGGTATGTTTAGCTTATAAACTATATATTTTATATTCTGGTTTTTAAATTTATTTATAGCCTATGAAATTGTCCCTTACGATTAGCCAAACAAAGAAAGTATTTCATGCATTTTTCATATATCATACTAACAAGTAGAAAAAATAGCATGGCCAATCAATGGACAGACGTCAAGTTGCTTAATTAATCTTTGAAGTTGTACTATACAAAGCAACCAACTGTCATTCTATCAACCTGCTGTCAGGGTTTTGAATTACATCCTGGCGCCAAGACGGACTCTTAACATCACAAAATAGCATGTCTTGTCGATGTTTTATGAATTATTTGTGTGTTCCAGATTAAAATGCTTATCATTTATCACAACTTTTTTCTTTCTTTCTTCTACTTTTAAACAGTTTGGAAGAACACAAAGTCCTGAGACTCAAGTGCGTTTTGTTACCATATAAAGTAATAATATTTCACCACTACTTGCTTCATCAATAGCGGTCTGTTCTTTAATGAACAGGAACTTACGTAACTAATCAAATTAAACACACGTGTATAAATAAATTTCTCTTTCAATAGTGAGATAAATATTAAAAAAGTATACAATTATAAAAACAATAACCATTTTCAGTTGTTCAAAGTAAATACGTATAAACAAAATGTCTCACATTACTAGTAACTTCAAACAATTTAGTAAAATCGTTATATAATTATTAAAAACAAACAAACATATCTTGTTGAAACACAGTCTCACCTGGAAATCAATATCCGTTAGCTTCTCAGCCCCAAAACTTTAAGTCTTTGCATTGTCTCTTTTTCTTTTCTACTTTCAACAATGATTTACATAAGGGAATCCTCAATAGCCGCGACACTTGAAACTATTTTAGGCATGATTACAGTAAAATAATCTACGACTTTTTTTTTTTTTTTTTTCATTAGCTATATTTCTGTACGCCGGCAATACCAAGCATTGAGCGCGCACGTGACCGATTTTATTTCTCATCAGGATCTCTACTAGCCTACCCTCAAACTGAAATTCATTGAAGCAGGATTAGAGTATATTAATCTAAGGTACTCTAGTCGTGGTCAGCTACATCAATCGAAAGGGTTTGTCCTCCCGAGTCTAAAAAATTGATAATATCTCAAAATCGGTCAAAAAATGAGAGAGTTAAGAGCTAAATATTTTTATTTGATAAAAACTCAGTAACATTTCATCATTCCATGAGCCGTTATACCGCGGATAAAAAAATATAGTGGTATAAAATCAGTTTAAAACTTCACACACCCTTTATTACACATCAACCAGTATAGCTAGGTTACTACCCATTTGTAACATTTTGGAATTACTACGTGAGTGTGTGTTTTGCTGGTAATCTAATTAAATAATTCATAAGACAAGATATTCGGGCTTGAAATTTAATAATGAACTTATAAACATAAGTTACATTAATACGGTAGAATGGATATATAATTTTAACAGAAACTCATCTCGACGAAACAAAAACGCGTTTAGAAAAAGTACAGTTAATACACAACATGAAAGTAAAATTAAAAATTATCGAGAAACGTAATTTTATTCATGTTCTAATATTAACAGAACATCATTACAGTGAATGGACGACTACATTTGTTTTTTTTGTTTTTCAACTTGACATTTTGCGAAGGTTTGTTTCCAAGTTTTGTATTTCACTTGTAAAAGCAAACAATAACAGGTATTCAACAAATCATACCTTAAAAAAAAGCTCATCAACTACTGACTCTTAGCTGTTTTTGTACCACCCAATAATTTTCAAGAACCTATCACGTTAGCACAGGTGTTACCACCAGGCTGTATTTAATTAATTGAAGTTACTGACCATAATATAACTCACGCGTCGTCACACAAAATATTCTTTAATTTTTATAACGTTGAGATGTGTGTGTGTATTTTCTTATAGCAAAGCCACATCCAATCAGGAGAATCGAGACCCAGATTTTAGCACTATAAATCAGAAGACTTACCACTGTCCAACCAGGGAACTTTCTTGCGAAAGTTTAGAGAATTAATACGTAACAGTAATCTAGGATCTTGTCAACACTCCGTAAATACTATTTACTAACTTTCATAATTTGAAAGTGAGCGAAAAAAAAAAAAAAACTTATCTAGGAATCTGAATCACACTCGTGATTTTTGAAATAGCAAACAAATAAGCCCATGACTGACACGAAAAATTTATTACAAGGAGGAAACACCACGGACGCTAAGGCAATTCAACATTACAAATGTATATACTTCAACATACGCAGTTTTAAAATATCAAAATCATTAAAGTTCAATCCAAACACGCGTAAAGACAAAACGAAATTAAAAAGTGTCAAAGATATGACTAAGTCATAAGTGTTATACAACTGCTTACTGACGTTCACATACACTGACAGAATTTTATATATATATATATATATAAATCACAGCTACATTCAGTTACTACACTTTTGCATCTTCGAACACGTCTAGAATTATTCTCGTTCCCAGTATCCTAAATCGTACAAAATACTAATATAAAATGAGTTCAGTCTTCCAAGCAAATCACGAGAGATACTTGTTAAGTACTAACCTTTATAGGATAAAGAGTTTTAAAACAAAATTACTGACAAAGGAGACGTCTGGGTGGAGTGCTTCCTTTTCCTATGCTCTCTTCCGCAAATATGCACCTGATTCAGTCGTCAATGAAAGAAGAAATACCACTAAGAACCTGCTCGTATAACAAGGCTTCCGTTACCATAGTTACCGGTCTCTTAGCTCCCGCTGACCTACTTTCCTAAAACGCTTGACGCACTGTTACGTCGCAGGGTTATTCTCTCCTATTTGAATAGTTCAGTCTTGAAATCAACCATTAATAGTTGCTTTTCTCTATTTCTAACTTCTTAAAGCAGCAAGATACACAACGATGCAAATGAATTGAGCAGACGGTATATTCAAGAAATAAGACCATTCTTTATGATGTTGCAAAATATTACATTTTATAACGGAATGTGTCCTCTTTCGTTTGTGCTCAAACGTGTGATTTCAAGACTTCCAACACATCTTTTCTTTCAGATCGATTACGCACACAAACATTTCATTTCACTCGAGCAAATATATAACAGAAGTAGGTATTGTCACTGAGAGTTCCCCGCTAACTTAAGTTTACACTGCCAGTAATAAATATTAACATGAAAATGTATTTCCAGTTCTCTGACGTACGTTTCGTGCAGCACGTGGCTGCGAAAACCTTTTTGAAATTTGAAAATTTTAATTAAAAAAAACAAAACAAAGAATGTAGTAATAACTATGCACAATTAAAACTAAAATGTCAATATTCTAGAATAATACATACTATGATGAAGCCAGTATATTGTTCCATTTAGAGTATCCCAGCCACTAAACTTATTTAAAAAAAAAGTATCAAAGCCAGCCCTTATCATTCATATATTTAAAGTTTTTTCTTAAACTCCACTAAACTGACTGTCTCCACAACATCAGAAGGCAGCCAAACACATTCCAAAGGCCAACTACCCTGCTAGCAGAGTAACACTGTGTTAGCTGAAAATGATTCCTACTGTGTCAAAACTTGTATTTCTGTTCCCCAGTCCTACATTTCTCACCACTGAGTATGAGAAAATATGATGCATCAACATTATGAATTCCCTTTACAATCATAAACACCTCAATCAGATCTCCTCTAACTCTTCTTTGTTCAAAATAAAACAATTTCAGAGATCTTAACCTCTCCTCCTATGATAACCCCTTCACTCCCAGGTACCATTCTAGTTGCCCTTCTTTGAATCCTTTCCAACAATTAGATGTCCTTCTTAAAGTAAGGAGCCCATGACTGAACACAATACTCTGAATGTAGCCTAACCACAGACTAATACAATGAAATTATAACCTATTTAAACTAGTATTCACTATTTCTGTAGAAAAAACTAACATCCATTTGATTTAGTTTAGGCTTACACCCAATTATTAAATTCAATATAAAGTGTATCACAAATTAGAGTATTGAAGTCTAAAAATGTTAAAATATAACCAAACCAACTGTGTTAGGAAAATTGGTTGTTAATTACAAGTGGTCAGAATACATTGTTGTATTAAACCTAGATAATAAATATTTTCTTAAAGAAATTAAAAATAAGGTTATGTTTTATAATTCAACAGGAAAACTAAATACTGAATCACCCAATGTCAGTTATTTATTTTAATGCAAAGAGCATATACAAATTTGATATTTCAATTTCTCTCTACTTGAAAACTAACATTTCATGTTATACATTTTTATAATGTCTTAATATTTTGTTACACTCAAATACAAGGTTTAAAATACAGTACATGTGTAATAAATCCATGCAAGGTAAGTACTTTTTGTTGCTAGTTCCTTTAGATGAAATATGGTATTTACTTTAATGTAGCATACTCACGTACCAAAATTAATGTTTAGTAAGTCAATTTCAAATTCTGCTACCACTGAGTGAAAGGTTAAAACAAACAATATGACAGTTGTTATATTGCCTTTATCAGTTAAAATTACATGTCAAATTTTACGTGTTTTTGATGAACAATTCAAATTATAAAAAAAATATCTATGTATTTCCTGCTTTTACTAGTCACTGTACAGGGTTAGGGAATTAATAGGATATAACTGCACCTATTAAAAGGTGAGAAAAATACAAAAATACTTTTCATAGAAAACAAATTTCAGATAATCATGTAAACTAACTTATATAACTGCATGAAATATTTTGTTATTTTTCACATACTTCCAAAATGTTCACCATTTACACCTAATTCTGCTTTAAGATGTATCCTGATGATGCTTTTAAGTACTTTGATAGTACAGTTCATTACAAATTTTGTGTTTAATGCCTCCATGTAAATACTTATTAAGAGAATATGGAAATATATCACATGAATGATTGTAGCCTTTAAAATGCCAGTTTATTTAGAAAGAAAAACCAGTAGCAAATTACACTGGTTCAGTGATCACCACTGTTTTTTTGTTTAAATCACTAACTTCAGGGGGAGGTTAAGTCACTGTTAATTTGCATTGTACCTCTTTACATGTTGAATTTCTATAAAATTTGTATTTTGAGAAACAAGTTACAATTAACTTACAATAAATTTGTTTACTACTGTACCTGTCTCAGGAACTTGAACTTTTATGCAGAATTGTTACAGCACCAGTTATAATTTTTAAGTCATGAAACTTAACCAGGACTTAAAAATATAAATAGTATTTATTTAATGCAGGTATGTTATTCGTAAATTACAATAATCAGAAGTCATGGTAGACAGGAATATATTTTGAAATACCTCTCATGTGCATAACTTACTTGAAGTTCTGGTGGTCCACCCTCATCCCTAATTAACAATAAATAACTCTGCCCTTCTATCACAACCTCTTTTTTGAAACGCCCACCTACAAAAGACACCAATAAATGTGTATGAAAATTAGGTGAACCAAACATAAACTATAAATAATTATATTGATATATACTTACATTCCCAGAAACACGCACTTGTATATATATTCTATACCGGTTAAAAAGAAACAAAAAAACATGCTAACCTGGCATATTATATCAAAATATTATTTAGCAGGATGCTTATACAACAAAAGTCGGTTTAGTTTGCTCATCTAAAAAAAATAAATAAAATACACATTTAACCATATAAACAAACTAATCAATTTAAATGTTGAGTATTGATTACTTGTACAATAAATCATGTAATGTATGATGCATGTACACACACTGAAACATGTTTTAAGTTATTTATTCAATTTTTTATAAACACTGATATACAAAATTGCATAGGAATGTCTAAGCACAACCAAACTATAAAATAGGAGGCAACTCACCTTCAGGAGATTCCTCTTGTAAGTATGAGCCAGTCAGGTAGCGATGGACTAATGCTGATTTTCCACTGTTTACACTACCCACAATTCCCTGTAAAATGATAAACACAAGTATTTCACATTAATATATTTTATAGTTACCTATATTTCCTTACAGGTATTTAAAAAGGATTAACTGTTGTCCATAAATTTATCAGTATTTATGCCCACTCACAAATCTCTGTAGGAACAAAATGTAGAAATCTTTGTAGGTGAGTATTTGTATTTATACACAACCAGACTTATTTGTTTGGAAAAACAACAATTTCATAACTTACCACTTAATGAAATGTAAAGTAAACAAATACATAAAGTTAACCACCAATATACACATATTAAATAGTAGGTGCTACAAAGAAAAGAAAGTTTCTTCCTAATGCATGCCAATATGCATGTGTTATCATTATGAACAGAGGAAGTTTCTTTTAGAGCATACCAATATGTATCTGTTATCACGATGACCATGATTTCATTCAGTTTCAACTTGCAAAGTATTTCACTTTCATAAACAAAGAATCTCCTGTGCTTTATTACTTCTTTTCAGTATTTTATCAAAATTTCATAGTTTTTTTTTTCCTTTAACACCCAAAAATATGAATTAATTAAATTGTGAATGAATTCCAAACAAATTTTACCTAACAAATACTTTTCAACACTGGATATAACCAACTGATAAGAAACAAATAAACATTTTACAGAATCAAGTTTGAATACCTTCTAAAATATAGACACAACATTCATGGTTTATGAAGTACAATAAATTAAATCTTAAAGCTATGGTTTTGATTTTACACTCTAAACAAAGCAAAAATAATAAAACAAGTTAAAAAATGTAATGACAAATGTTGTAACAAACAGTTAAGTAAATATGTAGCCCATTTATAATTTCCTTCTTATCAATAAAAACATAGTTAATTAGTAAAAGTTACACAAGTGATGCATGTTCATGTTACTTTGAGACATAGCAAAGTTGCTATTATGCAAGTAAAATTGCTACATTTCTAGCATTGACATACAAACATTTACACTCACTATTAAAACTTGTTTCTATACTTTATATTTATATATAAAAAGTAACTGTCAGCATCGTTACTGACTTATGGTATATAACTTAATAAAGAGTTACCAAAACTACATTTAACAAAGTTTACATCAGGTGTATATATCGTATTTCCTGTAGAAGATTAAATGTAATAAAATAATGGTACAACTCACCAGCCTTATATCAGGCACAATTCGGCTTAATGTCCATTCTTGGCTATTAACAAAGGAGTCTGAAAATAAAAAAAGCCAGGAAAGCAATCAAAAATCATTATAACTACATTAAAAATACACAAATACCAAAGGCTACCTGCAAATGCTTTGAATGTTTTTATTAAACAAATGCATTTAGAACCATTATGTATGACTTATTTCTTTTTACTTAAGTACAAAATCTTAAAATATGTTAACTTAAATACACACATACCCCAAATGTTTTTGCTGACACTCAAATACCTTTAAAATTATTTGACCTCAAGGCAACCATTGGTTATATAATTTCTCCTTTAGGCTTAGTCACTAAAATATGAGTACAAAAAAATTACCACCATCATATTTCCCTATCTCACATAATTGTTTTCTGATGACTGTCTGTTGCTACTATTAATAATTTAATATAAACCAGTAAAGGACTTGATCAGATTGAAATCTCAGTTACCAGATTATCTTGAAAAATCTGTGTGTTGTTACCTATTAGAAATTTCTTGTGGAATTTGTCAACTGATTAATAGAATATATACATAAAAGGGAGAGAATTACATAATAGCATCTATATTATATTTTTATAGTGTCCTAGTATATGATTACTTTCAAAACCAGTAGTAATGGCCAAAATCCCCACAATATTTTCATACTTGTGACATACAACTATATTGAACCCAAACCTTTCCAACAGGAAGAAAGTAAAGTTACCAGGTATGAATTTGGGTATTGCCAAAATATTTAAAAAGGTTGAAAACAATAGCAGTAAATTAGTTTATTCATCTTCAAACCATAATGTTGACACAGCTGTATCAAGTTACATTATGGGCAAGAAACTCAGCTAATGTTTTCAACCTTTTAATTAGTTTATTCATCTTCAATCCATAATGTTGACATACATCCTATTTTCCTTTTATATTTTTTATAGTCAACATTCATCATATTCATATTGCTCTGTTCAAAGAACTTTTAGTAGTATATTTTGTAAAACAAATATACAAAGGCCTAGCATAGTTAAACAAACAACAATACAACATGGCAAATAACATTTTGCAGAATTATATAAAAATGAAGTCCTGTGTTGCTTCATTTTAATGAAGACAGTGATAAAAATATAGTAGTTCGATATATTAATTTGTGCAAGTAGTACCCCGGTACATAATATATCAAACAAAGAATGGGATATATTGATATTTCAATAATACCAAGCACCAGTAACCAGGTACCAATTGGTCTCTCTTCAGATTCATCCTTGTATATTACTGCAGAATAATACAATCAACCACAACACCATGGCAAGATTACTCAATTTATTGTACCAATGCATTGAGCCTGAGGACAACTTAATGGATATTTTACATCAAACAAACCAATATCTATTACTTAATCAACAGAATGATGTTACGTACACTTTTATCCAAATATCACAGAAACTTGTTTAATTTATAGTTTCAGTTTTAAACTAATTTTCTTTTCTTTCATTTGGTACACATAGCTTTTGAAGAATTACATCTGTAAAAAATATTGAAATTTTAAGGTTTAAAATGCCTTTGTTAGTAAAGAAACAAAGCCATAAGCAGGATTTGATGATGTAAAATACATTTAGTTGCCTTTTACTTTTACTCCAATCTATAACCAATTTAAAACAAAAGAAAACATCTATTTCTATTACTAAACCTATAACAGACTGATTAAGAGAAGTAGGATAAATATTGGAACAGAAACAGAAGCTATATTGTATTCTAAAAATGTCACAGAATTATATTCTATTAATAATTCAATTTGAAATAAAGACTTGGGTATTACAACTTTATAATGCATCATTATGCATAGAATATTGATGCTTTTATCTGCAAATTATTTATAGCAACAAAAACTGAATAACAAGGGTAGAAAATATTCAACCTTAATGTAGCCCATTTATTATTTCCTTCTTGTCAGTAGTAACATAGTACATTAGTAATAAAGTTAAATATAAATGATGCATGTTCATATTACTTTCTAAAGATGAACAAGTGAATTCAGAGGATATTATTCAAACCTAACATTTTACAAAACTTCAACGATATCTGAAGAAAATTGAAATTTTTTAGTATGCCCATTTTATGTTCATATAATCTGATTATCTTCCTAGTTGAATAGAAGTTCTTCAATTCAATTAAATATTACTTTTTTGTCATTATTGAATTTTCTCCAAAGCGACTCAATGGCCACCTGTGTTAGTCATTCCAACTTATGATGTTAAACTAGAGGAAACAAAGCTAGTCAACACTGTCAATCACCAACTCTTGGACTATTCTTCTTTTTCTTTAACTAAAGAATAATAGGACTGACCATCACATTGTAACCCATTCACAATGAACATGTTTAGCAGTGATTTGTACCTTGCATCTCACAAACTGCAATTAGAGTGCCCTAAACATTATTGGATATGATTCAATGACTGAATTTTTATTTGTTTGCTCTTCTGAACGTGATAGTAACAATTATAGAAGTTAACGTTATCCACACTTAGAAGTCATTTCAGCACAGATGGCATAAAAAGTTAAAAACTGAATTTTTTTTCATCTTAGCAGCTTATGATGATTAGTGTCTTGTACAGTTGATTAAACACACTAATAAAATATAGAAAAATACAAGTTTATAATAAATAACTTTTAGCTCAGCCATTTGCATAATAAATGCTTTACTAACTACTATTTGATTGAACAACCATTGCACAGAGTTAGCCAGACACATTACACCAGTTGGTGTACCAATAAAACTCTTAATTCAACAAACCTTGGTTAACTTACGAAATCCAAGCAAACTTGCAAAAGACTAGTTGAGTAATACAGTCCTTCCTCATTTTGAGCTAACAGACTAAAAATAGGGCAACTTATCAATCAACAATACTCGCATATTATTGTCCAGTTAAATAATGAGATTTGGCTTATCCTTAACAACAGATTCACAACCCAAAAATGAAGAATTTGTTTTTTGCAAATTATTATGTAAACCTACAAATTTACATTCTGGACTACCAATCACCACAAGGTAACACTTGACCTGTTATGCAAACCTATGAGGATTATAGTTATGATAGGTCAAAAGCCACAGTCACAATTATTATATTCAAATTGGAAAGCAATCCATTTACAGTATTATATAAAAAAAATGTATAAATTTAAGGAGTGTTTTCTCTGTGACAATATATTTAAAAACAATGAATATCCACACATATTGCAACCATCATTACGAGAGTCTTCTACACTCCTGAATTATGGTGAACAGAGCAACCATAACAGAAAAATGATATCAGTGTATATAAAGATACCAAAACACAGCTTTCTTTGAAACCAAGAACTGCTCGTGCTCATATTGGGTCTATCTAATGCGCGCGCTTGGCGATTCTAAGTGTCGAAAAAATTAAATGTGTAATAAATATCGAAACGTCTTAATTTTATTACCGAAGAACAAACGTTTTATTGAATACTTGTACAAATGGATGTACAAGCACACATAATAAGATGCAACTCTTTTTGACCTAAGTATTCAAACTAACAAGTTATATACAATGTCACTAAACACCCAATCTGTTACTATAACTAGTGCCTGCACACGTTTTGTTTATATCGACTATGCATACTAATAGCACACTACAGCTAGTTACATTAGACAAAACAAATAATATACATGTAACTATCAGGGTGTGGAAGAATGGGTGGTGGGTCTAATTTAACATGTTTAATAAATTAAATTCTTAATTACTTACATAACCAAAGTTGATTGCATGTAACGTACCACCTATTGTCAAACTGTAAAGCGTGGTATATATAATGTAATCTGTATGTTATTATATTAGCATGTCAACCATAACTCCAGTTATGAATGTATACATTCATTAAGTTATTTATAAGTAATAGCTGACAAACCCGTTCTGACAAACAACTATAAATTCGAAGGAAACCAGAAATGTGCAGCATATTTCATATGCTGAATTATATCATAATAATTTTAAAAGTAACTTAATTATTCCTTACCAGAAATAGGTCTCCATTTGGCTGTTACATCATTCTTTTGCTTCGTCTTTGCTCGGAAAGAACGGCGACGAAGACGGAATTTAAAGAAACTTAATTTAAGATGCATTATCTATAGCAAGACTTGTATTAACGTTAAGACGCAGAGAATGACAATTAATATTCCATTCACGGACGCGCTTAGGGTCTTTTCATAAAATTACTTGGATACAACAGGCTCAGTTACAGTTGTATAGACACCAACTTTTCAGAGTCGTTTCTGAGAATTTATTATTACTGCACCTCAGTGTTTGTAAGTCTGCGTCTAGTAACACCGGTTGAGACGATGCCGGCACTGCTTTTTATAACATAAAATACTTCGTGCCTTCATAAGTGTTTAACATTCAGTTCTTACTGGATGAAGGTCAAAGAGATGTCACGATTTGCTGAAGAAAGTTGCTCTCTACACTGCGTAATGTCCCACTCTTATCACAGTACTTGTACTAAAACAGGCACGGTAATTGTTCAAGTCCTCTCAGTTGTCTGGGAATAAAACACGCAACATATGAAACTAAACCTTACAAAATAAGCATAGCAGTTAGGAAGGAGCTGTATAGTAAAAACATTACCCTATACGGCATATTGGGGCACTGAAAACCTGTACTAGACTCTCGTAACCGATAGAATATACGGTAGAATCAACATTAACCGAAGAGACAAAAACTAACTTAACAACAAGTTTACACTGATCTTCCAAGTCAAGTCAGAAATCATTTTAACCTAAGCATCACGTGTGACCCTATTTCTGCGAACAACCAATTGAGCTGCTGCATCGTATAATAAACAGAGGTTCAGTACAGGGTCATGTGTGTGTATTATTATTTTTTAACCTAGCTTAAAGTTTTGTGGTACCTACACTGCGTCTGGGCCATGCAGTGGACAACGAACCTGTTAACAAACGTTTGGCACGAGCGAACGCGTGGTCGTAGTGACAAGAGGAAGAAAAGGGGTGATCACGTGGTTTCCGGCTTCACATTTTTCCAAACGGTTTAACACAAGTGAAGATGCCTGTGGATTAAATAAACCACGAGCTGCTTTAAGCAAATTAATATTTATGAATTTGTATAAGTACAAGTAAATTATGTTCCCCCCCTTAAAATATACATATTTATATAGTCATCCAGTTTTGCTACGATCAAGTATATTTTTTATGCAACGTGTGTGTGTGTGTAGTATTACAAATTACTCTTTTTTTTTTTCTATGTCGTTATTAATTTTGTTCAAATGGTTATTTTAGCAGTACCTAAATTCTAAGGTATTAACAAATTGTGGATAAGGTTGTTTGTTATTTTGGTAATAGTGGTTAGCAATAAAAAGGAGAAAAAAAAAGACATTTAGAATTTTGAAAACACTCTCAACTAACTCTTTCGCCTAAATAAGAAAATGTTTTGCAACAGCTCAAAACTTAAAAATCTGTCATCTAATGCAAGTTTATAAAATCTACATTTAAATTCACCAAATAGAAGAAAACACAAAGATCTGAAACCTTCTAACATATTAGTTGGAAAAAATCTCAACGTTTCACAAAATTCTGAAACTGAATTGAAACGAGCAGCTCACGTGATGTTATTGGCCATGTTTCATACTACGTTTGCACTACAAATACATTTTACCAAAGAACTTGTCAGGACACTGCTTCGCATTACTATCTTCTGACACACTTAAGTCACCCAGAATTCAAAGGTTTGATCTAAATTCAGTGTTTGCCGAAATTTAAGGAAAAATCGGTCAAGGAAGTTTTCATATAAATATATGCGATCGTATATTGTTGCCGCAACTCTCACTTACGAAGAAAAAAACAACAAAAAACATCCGTTTTCTTCCGTTATTTTCAGCACCGTTGTATAAGTTTGTCTCAACAATGACGGACATCAATCAGGGAGCGTGACCAAGAACAAATGTCCAATGTACGTACACAAGATCAGGAATTTTCATGTGCAATTAAGTGCAAAGGAAACAATGGAAAAGGACTTAAACATTTCCAAGAGCTGATGCTATGTTTGAAAGCTGAAAACATACGTTTTTCAAAACGTTTACAAAGTAACGTAGCATGATTTATATCGTACATATGCAAAAACGGCTCGTTTGGGTTGAGAAAATATTTTCTGTAGAAGAGCGAACAACGTTTCGACCTTCTATGTAAAATATTTTCTCAACCCAAACGAGCCGTTTTCGCATATATATTTCTCTACATGCGGATTTTCTCGACATCACTGATTATATCATACAGCTTCTAAAATGAAAAAAAAAAAAAACAAATCTGAAAATATGTATTTAACGTATAAACTAAATTAAAAACCCAAGAGCTGGTA
The DNA here is from genome assembly GCF_004210375.1 of Tachypleus tridentatus. Classification (NCBI taxonomy): domain Eukaryota; kingdom Metazoa; phylum Arthropoda; class Merostomata; order Xiphosura; family Limulidae; genus Tachypleus; species Tachypleus tridentatus. The sequence continues at coordinate 37,368,661 of NC_134833.1, read as the reverse complement.
CAATGTTTAAAAGAGGAAAACAAAAGTTTTTCCTACCTTCCCCAAACTGTGTGATATTGTGATAGCCATACTTTGTTTTGTTGTGTTTTTTGCTTAGTTTAAACATATATGTCAGTAAAAATTCCCTTTTAAAATAAAGACGCACAGTTCTAATCACAGAAATAAATCACTAAGTATTAGCTAAGTTACAACAGACAAATCAGCATAGCTAAATAGAACAGTTTATCACTTCATGATATTTCATGAAAAGGTCTTCACTTTAACCTACTTGAGTTTTGATAGCGCACTGTCTACAGGTGTGTGTGTGTGTGCGCGCGCGTATACAAAGTAAGTGTCATCAACATAACACGAAGCAAAAGGCCTGGTGGCTTAGAGTGAACTGATGCACATAAAAGGTCTGAGTTGGAGCGCATACGAAAACAAACTAATGAATTATTCGTTATACCTAACTCTACATATATTTAGTCACTGTATGTTAGCTAATACACTTATTTTGTGTTCTCAGTCTACGCGTGTATGCGTCGTAAATTTACGTTTTTAAAGTAGTAGAGAGATGTCTGTCAATTTCTACAATATCTATATCAATCTATGTATATATGATGGGTGTGGCGATACAACGATATGATAAGAATACCGTATAGTGAAGCAGTGATACGATTGTATCGATACCTTCCTTACCCGATACGATATATGTATCTTCACGAAATCTGGCAAGCTTTCAATAAACATTACAAGTCTTTTGTGCACACAAAACTGGAGTTTCTAATAAAGTATTTTTTTTAAATTAATGTTTTAATATATAAAGTCAAAGTATCCATTGTTCAGAGTGTAAAACGATTTCCATATTAATATTAATACTTTTCTCCATTTAAAAATTAAGAAGCCTTTTTGCATAATCTCTAAAACCTCCGAAATACAATTCCTTCTTTCTTCGATAAATCTTCATATTTTATGTTATATTCGCAATCCTAATATTATGTGAAGTCGGTCAGTTTGACCAGCCATGTAACCGCCATACAAAATTAATAAAAATTATCCTTTTTTTGTCTTTCTAGAATTACTTCAAATCGTAGCAGAAAACTACATTTGGTTACACTAAATAACTGAAAGCTCTTAACATTATACATCTGCTTTCCATTAAATGTCATTGTCAAACTTTGTAGCAAAAGTTGTCAAAACTTCTATTCTAGATACGTATCGTACCACCCTTACACACACACACAACACGAACATTTCAATACCATGTTTGATTAAATTAAAATATTCTTATTTGAAATTTCTATTAACTTAGTTTTCCCCCTCTTAATTTTCAGTGAATGTACGTCGAACCATCAGGATCATAATATATACTGGTGAGTGAGAGCTACAACACTTTATTGTTCGTTTCAAAGCAAAGAAAAATTTATTATATGTTGTGATAATATCTGGTTAGTAAATCTAAAAGTTCAGTAACACACATGTAAAAAAGAAATAGCTTTCAATTCTATGTGTTTTTTATACTTGAATATAAAAGCAAGTGTTCATTTGTTTGGTACCTTCCAATACTGCACCTTATCACTTTTATGGGTGCAGGAGTACAGCTAAATCACGCTTAGTTAAAAAAACAACACAGAAATACGATACCACGTCGTAGAGGAAGGTCAATAAAAAGTATCTTATGTAACCCTATTTCTGATACATCTGTAGTGTTTTTAAATAACGAATTGTTTAGGATAAACCATCATTTTGAAAGTCCTCATTTTAACTTCTCTTCAACACTTACGAAAAAGACTATTATTAAGTGTTGTTAAAAACGCTACTCTTCTTCCACATGGTACACGTTCACAACTGATATGTTAAGATACAGATAAATATCACCCAAAAAACTTACGGAAAACATGCCACATAAAACTGCATTATACAGCCAACTAGGCGCTGATCGCACTATTTTAATTAAAGATTTAGACTCGGTTCATTTTGCATCCGTACATGCGCTCTATTGGATACACACATTAAGCGATGACCCATGATAAGGAAGGCAACGAATTGGAAATTCTACCATCTGTTTCGCTATGGGTGGGTACCTACCTATACGTAATACAGCAAGGTCATACATAATAAAGAGTGCAGCTACACCCTCTGATGTTCTCTACCCATTGTCTTCGTTCTCTTTGAAACCAACCAAAACAACGTTACCGTATACACGTCATGTTCTAAAACTAACAATCAGATTCCTACCATTCCAAGAAAGGTCAATGATACTCGAATTTTGGTTTAACTCCCACTTGACAGTCATATAATTCAATAAACCAGTGAACATTCCAGATGACCACTAATATTAAATGTTTGCCAAAAAAAACGCAGCCATCACGGCTACTACATTTGAACATATTACGTATTGTACCTGCAAATGCTTTTAATCATGTTTTAGGAACGTATAGAAGAAAACTTACTTCATAGTTTCCTAAACTCTCTCCTATATATTGAAGTAAAAAAGACAACTGCTAGTTGTAATAATCTTACACCCTTCTCTGCTAAAACTTTAGTATGCCTATTGATGACTACATAGTCCGCAATTACATGGATTATCAGCAAAACTTGTGTTCGATACGTTTTCCATTATTTTCATTTTCTGTCAGAGATTGCTGCTCGCGTGCTGATGTTAATGCCAACATATTCTCCCTCTCCGTTTTTTTTTTTTTTATCGATTGATGCTGAACCACAAAGAAAATGAATCAGTTTCTCCGATCTTAAAACGTTTATAGGGGAATGTAGAAAATATTTTTTGCTTCTATGAAATATGAGACTTAAAATTCGCCTTTGGTATACGTTTTACTTTTGTATTCTTGAAAAAAGTAATCTTAAGTTCCTGACGCTGACTAAATAACATGTTCAGTATTAAGTACAATAAGTAAATACGATATGTAATCAAGCTACGGGTTCTGTGTTAAGTTTTAACACACCTGATTCGCCTCATAGAAGTACGGTCCACCTTCAGCAGTTGAATGTGAGTGTACTGTATACGCTGTACGACTCGCAAAAATTCCGCATGCGTTTAAAGCAGGCTTTATGAAAGGTTCTATTTCTCTTTTCTTTTTTAACGAAGTTTGCGAACAAAATATACTGTCTTTGGTTTAACCGTTTTCTTGTCTTTGATCTTATACTCTAGAATTTACATTTTTCTAATGATATCCAATTGAAATATATATATAGCACACCCACAGAAACACCCCACGTACATGCGCCACCAATGAAACTAGCATTATTTTAGTTTTTTGTCTATACATTACCACCTTTAACCTTTTCCTTGACTTTTTTGTTTGTCTGTTTTTGAATTTCACGCAAAGCCACACGAGTTACTTTATTGACATGAAATAGCCCATACAGAATGATTTAAGTCAGGAAAACAATAAAGCAACATTAGTCAAGATTTTGAAGATATATTTAACAGAGCAGTTTTCTTCATGGGCGTCTGCAGAATTTTTTCTGGGGACAAAGTAATGTAAAATTGTGAAGTGAATAACAATCATCTTGATATACTTATGTTCCAAAACGTTGTCTTTTATTATGATTATTTAAATAGTTGACATTGATATTACATATGTCCTCCGACTTTCAGAAATTTGTATGTGAATTTCGCGCAAAGCTACACGAGGGCTATCTGCGCTAGCCATTTCTAATTTAGCAGTGTAAGACCAGAGAGAAGGCAGCTAGTCTTGTTTTGTTTGTTTTTCGAATTTCGCACAAAGCTACTCGAGGGCTATCTGTGCTAGCCGTCCCTAATTTAGCAGTGTAAGACTAGAAGGAAGGCAGCTAGTCATCACCACCCACCGCCAACTCTTGGGCTATTCTTTTACCAACGAATAGTGGGATTGACCGTCACATTATAACGCCCCCACGGCTGAAAGGGCAAGCATGTTTGGTGTAACGGGGATTACGGGTCGAGTGCCTCAACCACCTGGCTCTGATCTTATACTCTGGAACTTGCATCTTTCTAATGATATCCATGTGAAAAAAATAGTCATTACAAACAAACTAGTATTATTTCAGTTTTTGTCTCTATATAACCACCTTGCTAACTTCTGAAATTCCTTCATTAGAACATGGATGATACAGATGGGTCTTGTTCGATTCTCAAATTTTCTTAGTTCAACACTTAAGTTGCTTCTAGGTGTCACGATGCCTCTTTTGTGATATACATGTTTACAGTACAACTATCACTTCTCTTGAAATAAACACTTACTGTGATATACATGTTTACAGTACAACTATCACTTCTCTTGAAATAAACACTTACTGTGATATACATGTTTACAGTACAACTATCACTTCTCTTGAAATAAACACTTACTGTGATATACATGTTTACAGTACAACTATCACTTCTCTTCAAATAAACACTTATTCTTTATACACAGACACATCTTCTCCATGATCTACTTCTGCTCTTTCTAATACTATTAGAATTAAAAGTTCTGCGAAGTTTATTTTTACCATTATTCCAAGCGTCGCTTTCAAACTTTTTTGCTTATTTTCAAATCGCAAGTTCCACCAAAATTCTATTGAACTCCCAAGCTTTTATTCTCGTGTCCATTTCTCAGTAAACGTACTCACAAAGTTGTCAAATGTTACATGCCACGAACTATAGAGTTAAAAAGTAAAATCTTAGGAAACAAATGCCTTGAACTTAATAAAGCTAATTTTCTCTCAAAAGGTTCACACTCCTAAGACCATTCATTACCCAACATTGTGGTTATAACCATGCTAGCTTGAAAAACAATAAGATTTAAAATCATTGTACAACTGAAAAACAAATCAGTTGATAACAATACTCAATCAATAGTAAAAATATACGTACAAAACAAAATGCCGAATACAAGAATTGCGCATGCGTAAGAAAGAACAAAAGCCTTAAATTTTGTATCAAGTTAAGTGAAAACAAAATACCCAAGACGTGAGTTATATAAATTAAAAAAACAAAAACATAAGTGAATGTGCGCTTGCTGACAAGACCCCCCATCGTTAAAATTGCATTAAAACCTTATCTCTCTCGCCATTATTGGTTGAAAAGCTGCGTGTAAGTAGTCATACATACATACAAAAAGGTTGATTACTTAGTAACGCGTGTTGCTGATTTATGCAAGGCATTGTACTGTTATAATCTTTTGAAATTTTGATACGGTTGTTATAAAAGGAACCAGTGATTAGCTCTGTAGTTAATATACATCAGCTCAACACATCTGTGACGCCAATACCTATGCATTGTTTTAATAATCGGCGTATCGTGAAGAATATTATGTTAATAAGGCATTCACTTCGATCCGAATATACATTATTTAATACTGTAAATGCACAAGTCATACACGTTACCTGTGGAACCAGTTTTCCAGAACATAATTTACACTGTACTTCGTCATGCCTGCAGTTGCTAATATAAATCAAACCATACCCAACGTTCTGTTGGATATGAACTAAGTTTAAAGGCACACCACACCTAGCGACATGTAATCGGCAATAAAACGCATCATTACTCTGTATACAGAACTTGAATTTAAAACAAGTTTGTTAAGTGCAAAACTACC